>NC_056728.1:365190538-365200538 GCF_019279795.1 Protopterus annectens
AATTAGAACCAAGACGCTGCTCTCCAAAAAAGGAAGCCAATCATGTACTCCGCTGCCATAAACAAACTATACAACAGAAGGACAAAACTGTTGCAGAAAAAAGGATAATCCCAAAATGCAAACTGCTCCCTTACCAGCCTCAGTAAGAAGCTAATATCCCTCAAAATCCACCAAAGCTTGTTACATAAATATAATTGCCATAGTTTCCAAAGACAACCACAAGGTATTCTATAGTTATGTCCAGGATCTAAATGGCAATGCTCAGAACTGCTCTGAGCTACAACAAAATGGCATTAAATATACTGATTCCAAGGAGTTTGCCAATATCTGGGCAGATCAATTTAGTGCCACGTTCATCCTCCTCTCACCCCCTATAGGGCCCATCTAAGTATCAAAAGATTGCCAAATTCCAGTAATCACAGCCACATAGGTGGAAACAGCAGTATCCACTGCTAGGAATACAGCATCCATGGGACCAGATGTCATCCAGGGCTGTGTACTACATGAACTACAAAATAAACTTGCATCTTACCTAAGTGCCATGTTTAATCATAGCCTCACCTCAGGCTTTGATCCAACTGAGTGGTGCACAGCTACAGTTATCACACTCCACAAGTGGGAATCCACCTTGGATCCCGGGAACTACCATCCCATCAGTCTGATGAGCCTGATCTGCAAGGGCATGGAATGCATTATCATGCAACTTATAAACAAAGACATTGGCAACCAGCAAACACTGGACCCCACCCAGTTTGGGCTCATGAAGGGCCAATTTTGTCTCCTGAACCTGATTGACTACTTTGAATCAGTCTCCAGGGCTGTGGAAGAAGGTAAGGTAGTCCACACAGCCTATCTGGACTTGTCCAAGGCCTTCAACAACACCCCCCACTCTGGAGACATAGTTAACCTTACAAAGCTGGCCATAAACTCCTGCATCTCTCGATGGGTTGCCAACTGACTTACTGATGGAACCCAGACTGTAAAAGTAGCTCCCTGCTCCAGACAAGTGACAAGTGGAGTACCTCAGGGTCAGTCCTGGGACAGCTCTTGTTTGGCATCTACTTCCCTGAAGTACAGGCCAACACTACGGAACTCTGGCTAACAAAGTTCACAGATGACTGCAAATTGGGAGCCAAAATTGCATCCCCAAATTATGTGGATATTCTACAATATGGCTTTACAGAAACAGATGCTTGGTGCCAGAGCCATGGGCTCAAGGTTAATGCTAAGTAATGTATAGTTATCCCCTTTGGAAATACCATGTACCCTTGAATTACCACAAAGGTGGCAGTACACTAAACAATGAAAGTGTGCTGACAGACATAGGGACACAGGTGGACAGTGGTCACACCTGCATTAACCACACTGCCACAACAGTTAGGAGATCCTTCTATGTAGCACACATCATCACTGAGGGCTTTACATCCAGAAAAAAGGAGGTAATTGTCCCACTGTACTCATCCCTCATTACATTAGTATAGAGTACAATGCCCTCTTTGGTATGTACCTCACAAGACATCTGCGACAGCTGGGAAGGCAGTGAAAATACCTCACTATAGGAATAACAGGCCTAAAGCAGATGGCCTATGCTGACCATCTAGATAACCTCCAGCTATACTCTGTGGCATATTGTCTACACAGAGGTTATCTCAGCGTAACATACAAGGCTATGTTAAACCCTGGGAAATGACATCTGTAATAAATGTATGCACTGCCCTGTATAAAACATGCATTTATGTGCTGTCATTACAGTAGCAAAGGGTTTTGAGTGTCATGTCTGGGACACACAAGTATATAAGACATGCACAGCACTGTTATTCATGTGAAGTTGTTACATGCAGGAGTAGCAAACCAGGGTATGTGCTGTCACACTGGCATGTAGTGTAACATTGCAGTATTATGTTTGACAGTGCTGTCCCAGGGAAGGGTAGAGTGCTAACATTACTACTGACAACAAGCACACCTGCAGGCATAGCTGCACTCTGAGGCCTCACTGTCATGTTCCTGGTGTGTGGGCTTTGTCACCGTATATATCCCCTACTGGATAATAATCAGACATGTGGAATGTAACTGCAGAGTACCGGCTGTACAACACATTTTAGTGAGGGCTTACAACATGTGCTAATGGCATACATATTGTTGTCAAACATCTATCTGTTGACACATTCATCCTACTGCATAGCTACTCTCCAAAATGGTATCTGTCAGTCCCTCTACAGATTTGCAGATGGAAGATATCCAGCTGGGATACGTACAGACAACCTATACTTGATTGACACTGACATGTCTGGCCAGCTGTGTACTACCTGTCACATATAGGAGACAACACCCTGTGTGGCCCACATGCCATGGGTACCTACACTATACTACCATAGTCAACTGAACATGCTTGGGTACAGGTCTCCATCACAGACACTAACCATGTGTTATAATACATGTTGCATACATGTCAACTGGATCATCTCAGTGGCCAGGTGCAGAAGGCACCCAGAGCACTGGCTGATGCATGTCACTATCACCCTGATGGTCACTAACATGGTGTCTGTCGATAGATTGCCTGCTGGCACATGATAGGTGGCATGATACCAATGTACACACACCCCCTATGCATCCAATCTCACCATGGACAATAGCCAGTTACACAACTATGACCACCAGCAGTAATGCACAACAGTACTGACACATGCACATGTGCATTACTGAGGATAGCAGTGTTTGTCTGTTAGTACACCTGTAGTTGGGAATTCCATGATGGTCTTCACAACCACCTCAACTCCCATTGCCATAGTCAGATGTGGCTGCTGCTGTATTGGACATGACATGTACCATGTTACACTCCTCTTCCTAACAGCTACATGTGCCTAGCAGTACCAGCACAACAGTGTTGCACAAATGGGTCGATAGGCATGGGAAACCCATTGAGGTCTGCTAAGTGTGTGTATGTGTGCATGTCTGCATATCTGTAGGGTACATCATTCCGAGGCCACATACTCCTGTTACACTACACATTGCCACACAGTAGTACAGATAGTGTGTTGCTGCCCATAGGTGAGTCATCGCAATGCAACACCCTACTATGCCTGTGGCATGTGCATTAGATGCATATCCATGTAGTACCACATTTTGATATACAACGGGTGCATTGCTGTCGAGACAATGTGTGATAGTGGGTATGTTAGAGTATCATAATGGGCTCCAGTGTGTACAATATCCATTGGGGGATGTGAGTGCTATGTACACTGTCATTACACCATGGTACACCCAGTGTATGCCCCATGTACCACTTTCTGCTGACCACTGTCACCATCAACCATACAGGTAAATGATTTCACAATACAGCCCAGTTGTGCATGTACTGTATGCATCCTACCTGTAACACATTAGACACATGGACTAGTTAGTTAGCACCAATAAGCCCAGGTCTCTAAGATGTGTGTCTGCCTGTTATGTGTCTGTCAATGTGTGTATAATGCTATGACACACTATGTATTCTCCATATACAACCATGAAATCCCCATTACCATATTGTACATGTATGTGGATGTTCTGCATGTAACATGTAACCTGGTACACACCTCACCCTAAAAATTGTGATATGTGTGCAATGAAAGCCACACAGTTCAATAGCACTACATACCTAGGTAGGGGTCTAGTCACAGTGTTGTCAAGTAAGGATGTTTGTGTATGTGGATGGGGTGACATAAGGTTGCAGATTATACATGTCCCAGTGGGTCACCTGTCAATGTGGCACAGGCAATAACTGTTATACAAACCTGTGACATGAGTGCAACTGTACACCAGATATGTCATGGCCATGGTGTCACCACAGTGCCATAACCATTGTGGAATATGACTGCAGACCATCCTCCTGCTGACACATGTACACCTACAACACAAATGGATAACATTATGGAGATCACAATTAATCAGTGTTACCAACAGCTGAAATGCATCATAGCTGGATGGCTACACTACCTGACATGTATACATTACACATTACCCCTGACAACATCTTAAACTGCAGTACATTGCAGCACTCTATTACAGTCACTGTGTGCATCAGAACCATATTAGCCTGTCCCTGCATCAATGTTATGGATGACAGGGATGTGGCACAGGTATCATCATAGGCACAGGGTGTGTTGCTGTATTGCCAGAAGCTGAGGGTGGTCCATACATTTGACATCATGTGTGTGGGTGAGGGGTTTCTTCTTTGATGTGGGCATGGTGATGTGGTGTGTGTCTGTATGGGGTTGCCCTAGGTGTGGTTGCATAGTGTGTGAGTATGCATGCACACAGTTCTGCCATGTGGCTGCCCTATACAAGTGTTGTTGGACAGCTGCAGACCATACCTGGCAGGCTGTGCAGTTAACCACCTCCGGCCATGGACACGCTGACTGTGCCTACCAGGGGTTCCATGGGCACGCAAGTACAGACGCTGATGTGCTGCTCTCCCCTGATGATGACAGATGTCCACTGAAACCATTTCCTGCCTGGGACTGGCCGGGCCACGTGCATGAGGCCTGCTGTGGTGTGGTGTGGACAGCACCCCCAGTGGTGTGCTGAGGCTGGTACTGCCACTACAAGAGTGGCTTGGCATCCTAGCATGTCCACATTGACCACCAGCTGCTGGTGTTTCTGGCCTACATCCACATGGCTGTCGCACCACTCCCACCATGTTTTCAAGAATGGACATACCATGGTTGAGAAGGCCCACCATCTCACCCGCATATCTATCCATGATCTCATTATGTTCACGGAGGGCAGCAGCAAGTTCACAGATGTTGTCACTTACAGATGAGAAAGCAGCCCTCTTCAGCCTCAGGCCCTGTCTTGTGTACATTTCCATATGTGCCTGTGCCTCCATGACAGCCTGAAACATGCTCCTGGTGGTACCAGTTATGGCGCCTCTGCCAGGGGCATGATGACCTGCAGCCATCCCATGAGCACCATGGTACATCTGCCGATCTGGTGCCCTGCTGGACATCTGGCTATGCTGTCTGTGACCCAATACAGTCAGCATGGAAGCCGCACTTTCCTGGTCACCAGCACTAAATGCCAAATGTCCCTCTGCTATGGCCACCTGTGATAGGGAGTGTATGGACACTGTAACTGTGTGCAGACTTGGGGTGGATAGGAGAGTGATGACAAATGATGGTGCAGTGTTAGCCTCTGACAACCCCACCTGTGCCTCAACAGTACCATCATCATCATCGGTGTCTGTACGGACACCAATTTCAGATTGCATGCAGGAGGGACCTTGACCCACCTTGCCACCTGTGGGGGAAACAAACACATACTTTAAGACCTATGCAGCATTGTATAACAGTATACACATTTACAAGCACACACACACACACACACACACACACACACACACACACACACACACACACACACACACACACACTGACAGTCCACCTTACTACCTCCCTGTCCTTGGGTTTACAGACAGTCCCACATGCAGTTACATATGTTCCCCATCCTGCATTAAACTTGCTAGCATACACTTATTAATACTACTCATTAACATATCATTCCTGTCCATGCCTACACTTCTGATCACAACACATGACCTGTTACTCCATCACCTCCCTGACTTGAGTAGAGTTAGTTGTACATGGCCTCACTGCTGTCATCCAGTGTTACCTCTGTATATGTCCAGTCATGGTGTACATGGCCACTATATGTTTGGGGCTGCAACATTCACTACATATGTCACACACGGAGACTCATACTACAGTCTTGCTCAGTCCATGCCACATCTGCTGCACAATCAACCTATCATGTGGACAACAGTGATATCTGGATACTCTCACTGGTGTGGTCTGGTAATTCCCATTGCATTAGTAGTGCTACATACATGGGAAGCCAGTTACCTATCTGCTGCTGGCAATATGAAGTGTATACCTGGTGTGTACTTTCCCTCCCAATGCATGTTCTGTGCTACAGACCTTGTTATGCTATCAGCTATTCTCTGTTCACATGTCAGACAGGTTGTCCTGTTGTCTCATGTGTCACTTCATGTGCATGTACGGCACAAACCCAAGGAGAAGTACTGCCATGTGATCAACCCCACAATCACCTGTGCATACATGGACACCCACACAGACACAGATACTCACACACATCTGACATGCATTGACCACACTCCACTCCACCAGATTGCACTTGTAGACACAATCAACACCCCCCCCACACACACACACGCACCTACATGTGAGGTTGCACAACTTTTGTACACACAGTCCACCCATTACCCTTCTGTCAGCATGCATTGCATATGGGACTCAACAGCATGCAGTGCAACTATAGTGACTTCATGCTAGCGCCAGTATACATATGTGTGATGCATGGGCTGTGTTGGTAGGTGATGGCCATTCCCCTTGATAACACTGCACCCATGTACAAAGTGTTACTGTGGACCTGTTCTGCACCCTGCCTTGTACTGTGCACAATACCTCACAGGTGTACAAACCATTGCTGAATGGGTAGTACTGTGTATGTTATGTCAGCTCCAATGCACACAGCCCCTATGTGTTAGAGCAACTCATACCTGGGATGATATGTGAACAGATGTACTTTGTGAATACCAATGTCTGCTTTACAGATCACAACATCAGTGGTGCATGTATGACCAATACAAGACTATTACACTGACAACCGCCAGACCTTACCATGGCTATTGGGGGTGCTCTACACATGTCCCACAACTCCGCATGGTTGCAGGGTCTACTCATGTGCACAACTCTTGGAGTTCACACACTGCTGTCACTATTGCTGTTGAGTCAGGGTTACATCTGCCACAGTTACTTAACCTGATTGTGTGCTGATACAGCCATTCTTAGCATACATAGGATCCCTGCTGCAGGGCACTGCTGTGTCATGATGACACACCCTCACCACCTCCAGCCTTTTTGCAGTTGCTTCCCGACTATGGCCTACACATGTGTCAGTTTGCAGTGTCTCAAGAATGGGACACTATGTGCAACAGTCAACTACCAGCTAATTATGTGGACCACAGTACTATGTTATGACATAGTGTTGATCTGTAATGGTTTCTATTGTAAAACAGGTATATTTACAGTTGTAGCACCATATCAGGGTGTTGTTTCACACATATCTCTACTGTAGGCTGTGTGTCCTGCCATTCTTCTCATCACTGTGGACACATTTCACAATGACAGGATGTTAGTTATCTTGCATGCGACTGATGTACCCTTCCAATACCCCATCATGGTCTCCACTGTGATGCAGTGCATTTCACAGCAATGAAACATGAACATGTACAGCATGCAGTATGGCTAGGTGTGTTAGATGTGTGCATGGAATATCCCATAGCTATTACATGCCCAGTGTATTGCCAAGCATGAACATGAACCATAATCACTGGCTGCAGGCTGCTGCCTTGGTGGTATATATATATATATGTAGACATATACCCCACTCGGGTATCATTGAAAAACTCATCAACTTAAATGTAAACCCATACATTACAAGATGGGTTGCAAACTGGCTGAGTGACAGAACCCACAGGGTCAGAGTTGCTGGTGCCATGTCAGACTCAAAGCCTGTCACAAGTGGTGTCCCACAGGGCTCAGTCCTGGGCCCACTCTTGTTTGGCATCTACTTTTCTGAAGTACAAGCAAACACAGGAGGGTTGTGGCTGACAATGTTTGCAGATGACTGCAAACTGGGCGCCGTAGTCGAAAACACATCTGACACAGATATCCTTCAGAAGGGTCTCACAGAAATGGATAACTGGTGCCAGAGCCATGGCCTAAAGTTAAATGCCAAGAAATGCATAGTCATACCCTTCGGGAAAAACAAGGTTACCCTAGCTACCATATAGGTGGCAATCCCCTGATCATAGAAGAAGTTATCAGGGACCTGGGAACCCAGGTTGACAGTAGCCTTTCATTCGACACTCATATTGCTAAAGTAGTTAGGAAGACCTTCTACATTGCCCACCTTATCATGAAGGGATTCACATCTAGATCAAGGGAGGTCATAGTCTCCCTATACTCATCACTCATCAGACCAATGATTGAGTACAATGCCCCATTCGGAATGTATCTGACCCGACACTTGCAGCAGCTGGAGAGACCACAAAGTTCCTCACCAAAAGGATAAAGGGTCTCAAAAATCTGTCTTATGCTGCCCGACTGAAAGAACTCCAGTTATATTCAGTTGCTTACCGCTTGCTCAGAGGTGACCTGTGCCTGACATACAAGGCCATGTCAAACCCAGATTTGATGAACATGCTTCATCTCAAAAATCTAGATCCTCAGAGCCACAAGGGAGACTTAAACCTCGACACGGTTATTAATAGGACGTGCTGGAGGGATAGATTCATCACCCAAAGACTTCCTATGCTGTGGAACAAAATCCCGGTTTATGTGAGGCAGAGCACCTCGCTGGCCTTGTTCAAGAGGAATCTTGACCAATGGATGGGAGATCGCAGATACACCCCAGGGGTTACCTCAGTGTCACTGCTCGACAGAGGCACAGCAAAATAATGGGCATAGTTTCTCCAAACTAAAGGGGTGGCATAAGCCACAAAACCACAAAACTATGGGCTAGGCTTGTAAATGCCCTCGGGCAGATAGCCTAGTATGAACCTATGAACCTATGAACCTATATATATATATATGTGTGTGTGTGTGTGTACATATATGTGTAGATATATATTGTGGGTTGTTTATATACCTATATCTATATGAGTATCTGTAGACATACACTTCTAGTTTTATATCACACATATATTTATCTATATATGGGGTGCATACAGACATCTGGTCCACATTCTGTAACTCTCTTTCCTTCACAGCTGCACTATTCGGCCTTGCTGCAACACAGACAGGTGTCACATGTAAACACAGACTAACATTAGGGTGGTATATATGGTGACAGATTGCTGGTAAGCCTATTATACACCTATGGCATTTGTGCATGCTACATTACACATTAACATGACTGTCCTGCATGTGGTGTGCTCTGACACCCATGTGTCTATCATGACGGCAGTACTTCCACCACCAGGTATTGCTCACACTAACATAACAAACACAGATATTATGGCTTACATCTTTTTCATTCATTGCTGATCTGCACAGTTGACAGGTATGTCCCACTGCCTACAGGGACAGACAGTATTCTCTCTCTCTCTCTCTCTTGCTCTCTCTCTCTCTCTCTCACTCGCTCTTGCTCTCGCTCTCTCTCTCTCTCTCTCTCTCACTCTCTCTCGCTCTCTCTCTCTCTCCACTAGAGGGATTGAGCTGGTTTGAATAGATTGCAGCATGGCTTTTGTAGGTGATGCACATGATCAGGTGATGGGCTCTGCACCAATCAGTGTGTAACAGTTGCTAAATGCATGCAGCCTGCTGTGTAGTAATTCAGATAACCAATGTCATGGCATCCCAGTACTATAAAATGCTGACTCGTGGGTGTTGTCCCTTAAACTTTCTAGTATAGAGGACATCCTTCCTGTATGTGGGCAGCAGTGTTACAGACAGCAGGTAGCAATACCTCTTTCAGCAGGACTTGCTGGCACAATTACACATTTGTTTAAGGTTCCAGACCTACAGACAGAGTGAGTAGTGTTGTTATGTGCATTGTATATTGCTGGTCTTACAGTGTTTGTGTGTTAATAGTAGATTAGGATGGAATGCAGTCTGTCTGCATAGCTCTCAACTGTGGGCATATCCACATGATAGCCAGTGGATTGTCTGTTAGGTTTTGTCTGTGCACCACACAGGTCTTATCCTAGATATATCACTGGCAGTCTGCCTGTTGCATGCTATCAGTACATGGCTACATGCAATTGTGTTTCTGATGTCTTATTCCTGCATAAGAGTATGTTGCAACAAATCCTGTATCACCAGAAATTTCCAGGGTGTATAACAGAAATATTGCAAATATGGCCCTGTGTTCTTACCTCTGTCCTCCACATATATGGTAGGCTTTGTCCTGCTGTGATACAGTTAGGATTTGTTAGGTA
>NC_056728.1:365205538-365230538 GCF_019279795.1 Protopterus annectens
TCACCAAGAGGATCACTGGCCTCAAACAGATGCCCTATGCAGCTCGACTGAAGAAACTCCAGCTGTACTCGGTTGCATACTGCCTTCTCAGAGGTGATCTCTGCCTGACATACAAGGCCATGTCCAACTCAGAATTGATAGACATGCTCCACCTAAATAAAACCTTATTCCCTCCAGCCACATGATCTAGGGATCTAAATCTCACCACAACAATAAATAGGACATGCTGGAGGGATAGATTCCTGTCCCAGGGACTTTCCATGCTTTGGAACAAGATTCCAATCTACATTAGGCAGAGCTCCTCGCTAGCACTCTTCAAGATAAACCTTGACGAGTGGATGGGAAAGAGAAAGTTCACCCCGGGGATCACTTCAGTGGCTCTGCTGGACAGAGACACAGAGAACTAATCTAAGGGGGTGGTGAAAGCCAACACATTCTTGCTAGGCTTATAAATGCCTTCGGGCAGATAGCCTAGTACCTACCAATGAACCTATGAATCTATGGTCAGGTCTGACCATAAGGTAATCACCATTGACATCCATATCCCACCCCCACCCGCCAGTAAGGTAACCACCATAAAAACCCTCTCCAAGGCCAACGCCATACTACTCAAGTCAGAAGTGACAAACTTCATGACACCCATGGAGAAGGAAGCTGAAAGTGCAACTGGTGAATCCTACACTAAGGCACTGTATGAGCACATCCACTCTTGCATGAGTTGTGCCATCCCAATTAGAACCAAGACGCTGCTCTCCAAAAAAGGAAGCCAATCATGTACTCCGCTGCCATAAACAAACTATACAACAGAAGGACAAAACTGTTGCAGAAAAAAGGATAATCCCAAAATGCAAACTGCTCCCTTACCAGCCTCAGTAAGAAGCTAATATCCCTCAAAATCCACCAAAGCTTGTTACATAAATATAATTGCCATAGTTTCCAAAGACAACCACAAGGTATTCTATAGTTATGTCCAGGATCTAAATGGCAATGCTCAGAACTGCTCTGAGCTACAACAAAATGGCATTAAATATACTGATTCCAAGGAGTTTGCCAATATCTGGGCAGATCAATTTAGTGCCACGTTCATCCTCCTCTCAGCCCCTATAGGGCCCATCTAAGTATCAAAAGATTGCCAAATTCCAGTAATCACAGCCACATAGGTGGAAGCAGCAGTATCCACTGCTAGGAATACAGCATCCATGGGACCAGATGTCATCCAGGGCTGTGTACTACATGAACTACAAAATAAACTTGCATCTTACCTAAGTGCCATGTTTAATCATAGCCTCACCTCAGGCTTTGATCCAACTGAGTGGTGCACAGCTACAGTTATCACACTCCACAAGTGGGAATCCACCTTGGATCCCAGGAACTACCATCCCATCAGTCTGATGAGCCTGATCTGCAAGGGCATGGAATGCATTATCATGCAACTTATAAACAAAGACATTGGCAACCAGCAAACACTGGACCCCACCCAGTTTGGGCTCATGAAGGGCCAATTTTGTCTCCTGAACCTGATTGACTACTTTGAATCAGTCTCCAGGGCTGTGGAAGAAGGTAAGGTAGTCCACACAGCCTATCTGGACTTGTCCAAGGCCTTCAACAACACCCCCACTCTGGAGACATAGTTAACCTTACAAAGCTGGCCATAAACTCCTGCATCTCTCGATGGGTTGCCAACTGACTTACTGATGGAACCCAGACTGTAAAAGTAGCTCCCTGCTCCAGACAAGTGACAAGTGGAGTACCTCAGGGTCAGTCCTGGGACAGCTCTTGTTTGGCATCTACTTCCCTGAAGTACAGGCCAACACTACGGAACTCTGGCTAACAAAGTTCACAGATGACTGCAAATTGGGAGCCAAAATTGCATCCCCAAATTATGTGGATATTCTACAATATGGCTTTACAGAAACAGATGCTTGGTGCCAGAGCCATGGGCTCAAGGTTAATGCTAAGTAATGTATAGTTATCCCCTTTGGAAATACCATGTACCCTTGAATTACCACATAGGTGGCAGTACACTAAACAATGAAAGTGTGCTGACAGACATAGGGACACAGGTGGACAGTGGTCACACCTGCATTAACCACATTGCCACAACAGTTAGGAGATCCTTCTATGTAGCACACATCATCACTGAGGGCTTTACATCCAGAAAAAAGGAGGTAATTGTCCCACTGTACTCATCCCTCATTACATTAGAATAGAGTACAATGCCCTCTTTGGTATGTACCTCACAAGACATCTGCGACAGCTGGGAAGGCAGTGAAAATACCTCACTATAGGAATAACAGGCCTAAAGCAGATGGCCTATGCTGACCATCTAGATAACCTCCAGCTATACTCTGTGGCATATTGTCTACACAGAGGTTATCTCAGCGTAACATACAAGGCTATGTTAAACCCTGGGAAATGACATCTGTAATAAATGTATGCACTGCCCTGTATAAAACATGCATTTATGTGCTGTCATTACAGTAGCAAAGGGTTTTGAGTGTCATGTCTGGGACACACAAGTATATAAGACATGCACAGCACTGTTATTCATGTGAAGTTGTTACATGCAGGAGTAGCAAACCAGGGTATGTGCTGTCACACTGGCATGTAGTGTAACATTGCAGTATTATGTTTGACAGTGCTGTCCCAGGGAAGGGTAGAGTGCTAACATTACTACTGACAACAAGCACACCTGCAGGCATAGCTGCACTCTGAGGCCTCACTGTCATGTTCCTGGTGTGTGGGCTTTGTCACCGTATATATCCCCTACTGGATAATAATCAGACATGTGGAATGTAACTGCAGAGTACCGTCTGTACAGCACATGTTAGTGAGGGCTTACAACATGTGCTAATGGCATACATATTGTTGTCAAACATCTATCTGTTGACACATTCATCCTACTGCATAGCTACTCTCCAAAATGGTATCTGTCAGTCCCTCTACAGATTTGCAGATGGAAGATATCCAGCTGGGATACGTACAGACAACCTATACTTGATTGACACTGACATGTCTGGCCAGCTGTGTACTACCTGTCACATATAGGAGACAACACCCTGTGTGGCCCACATGCCATGGGTACCTACACTATACTACCATAGTCAACTGAACATGCTTGGGTACAGGTCTCCATCACAGACACTAACCATGTGTTATAATACATGTTGCATACATGTCAACTGGATCATCTCAGTGGCCAGGTGCAGAAGGCACCCAGAGCACTGGCTGATGCATGTCACTATCACCCTGATGGTCACTAACATGGTGTCTGTCGATAGATTGCCTGCTGGCACATGATAGGTGGCATGATACCAATGTACACACACCCCCTATGCATCCAATCTCACCATGGACAATAGCCAGTTACACAACTATGACCACCAGCAGTAATGCACAACAGTACTGACACATGCACATGTGCATTACTGAGGATAGCAGTGTTTGTCTGTTAGTACACCTGTAGTTGGGAATTCCATGATGGTCTTCACAACCACCTCAACTCCCATTGCCATAGTCAGATGTGGCTGCTGCTGTATTGGACATGACATGTACCATGTTACACTCCTCTTCCTAACAGCTACATGTGCCTAGCAGTACCAGCACAACAGTGTTGCACAAATGGGTCGATAGGCATGGGAAACCCATTGAGGTCTGCTAAGTGTGTGTATGTGTGCATGTCTGCATATCTGTAGGGTACATCATTCCGAGGCCACATACTCCTGTTACACTACACATTGCCACACAGTAGTACAGATAGTGTGTTGCTGCCCATAGGTGAGTCATCGCAATGCAACACCCTACTATGCCTGTGGCATGTGCATTAGATGCATATCCATGTAGTACCACATTTTTGATATACAACGGGGTGCATTGCTGTCGTAGACAATGTGTGATAGTGGGTATGTTAGAGTATCATAATGGGCTCCAGTGTGTACAATATCCATTGGGGGATGTGAGTGCTATGTACACTGTCATTACACCATGGTACACCCAGTGTATGCCCCATGTACCACTTTCTGCTGACCACTGTCACCATCAACCATACAGGTAAATGATTTCACAATACAGCCCAGTTGTGCATGTACTGTATGCATCCTACCTGTAACACATTAGACACATGGACTAGTTAGTTAGCACCAATAAGCCCAGGTCTCTAAGATGTGTGTCTGCCTGTTATGTGTCTGTCAATGTGTGTATAATGCTATGACACACTATGTATTCTCCATATACAACCATGAAATCCCCCATTACCATATTGTACATGTATGTGGATGTTCTGCATGTAACATGTAACCTGGTACACACCTCACCCTAAAAATTGTGATATGTGTGCAATGAAAGCCACACAGTTCAATAGCACTACATACCTAGGTAGGGGTCTAGTCACAGTGTTGTCAAGTAAGGATGTTTGTGTATGTGGATGGGGTGACATAAGGTTGCAGATTATACATGTCCCAGTGGGTCACCTGTCAATGTGGCACAGGCAATAACTGTTATACAAACCTGTGACATGAGTGCAACTGTACACCAGATATGTCATGGCCATGGTGTCACCACAGTGCCATAACCATTGTGGAATATGACTGCAGACCATCCTCCTGCTGACACATGTACACCTACAACACAAATGGATAACATTATGGAGATCACAATTAATCAGTGTTACCAACAGCTGAAATGCATCATAGCTGGATGGCTACACTACCTGACATGTATACATTACACATTACCCCTGACAACATCTTAAACTGCAGTACATTGCAGCACTCTATTACAGTCACTGTGTGCATCAGAACCATATTAGCCTGTCCCTGCATCAATGTTATGGATGACAGGGATGTGGCACAGGTATCATCATAGGCACAGGGTGTGTTGCTGTATTGCCAGAAGCTGAGGGTGGTCCATACATTTGACATCATGTGTGTGTGGGTGAGGGGTTTCTTCTTTGATGTGGGCATGGTGATGTGGTGTGTGTCTGTATGGGGTTGCCCTAGGTGTGGTTGCATAGTGTGTGAGTATGCATGCACACAGTTCTGCCATGTGGCTGCCCTATACAAGTGTTGTTGGACAGCTGCAGACCATACCTGGCAGGCTGTGCAGTTAACCACCTCCGGCCATGGACACGCTGACTGTGCCTACCAGGGGTTCCATGGGCACGTGCAAGTACAGACGTTGATGTGCTGCTCTCCCCTGATGATGACAGATGTCCACTGAAACCATTTCCTGCCTGGGACTGGCCGGGGCCACGTGCATGAGGCCTGCTGTGGTGTGGTGTGGACAGCACCCCCAGTGGTGTGCTGAGGCTGGTACTGCCACTACAAGAGTGGCTTGGCATCCTAGCATGTCCACATTGACCACCAGCTGCTGGTGTTTCTGGCCTACATCCACATGGCTGTCGCACCACTCCCACCATGTTTTCAAGAATGGACATACCATGGTTGAGAAGGCCCACCATCTCACCCGCATATCTATCCATGATCTCATTATGTTCACGGAGGGCAGCAGCAAGTTCACAGATGTTGTCACTTACAGATGAGAAAGCAGCCCTCTTCAGCCTCAGGCCCTGTCTTGTGTACATTTCCATATGTGCCTGTGCCTCCATGACAGCCTGAAACATGCTCCTGGTGGTACCAGTTATGGCGCCTCTGCCAGGGGCATGATGACCTGCAGCCATCCCATGAGCACCATGGTACATCTGCCGATCTGGTGCCCTGCTGGACATCTGGCTATGCTGTCTGTGACCCAATACAGTCAGCATGGAAGCCGCACTTTCCTGGTCACCAGCACTAAATGCCAAATGTCCCTCTGCTATGGCCACCTGTGATAGGGAGTGTATGGACACTGTAACTGTGTGCAGACTTGGGGTGGATAGGAGAGTGATGACAAATGATGGTGCAGTGTTAGCCTCTGACAACCCCACCTGTGCCTCAACAGTACCATCATCATCATCGGTGTCTGTACGGACACCAATTTCAGATTGCATGCAGGAGGGACCTTGACCCACCTTGCCACCTGTGGGGGAAACAAACACATACTTTAAGACCTATGCAGCATTGTATAACAGTATACACATTTACAAGCACACACACACACACACACACACACACACACACACACACACACACACACACACACACACACACACACACACTGACAGTCCACCTTACTACCTCCCTGTCCTTGGGTTTACAGACAGTCCCACATGCAGTTACATATGTTCCCCATCCTGCATTAAACTTGCTAGCATACACTTATTAATACTACTCATTAACATATCATTCCTGTCCATGCCTACACGTCTGATCACAACACATGACCTGTTACTCCATCACCTCCCTGACTTGAGTAGAGTTAGTTGTACATGGCCTCACTGCTGTCATCCAGTGTTACCCCTGTATATGTCCAGTCATGGTGTACATGGCCACTATATGTTTGGGGCTGCAACATTCACTACATATGTCACACAACGGAGACTCATACTACAGTCTTGCTCAGTCCATGCCACATCTGCTGCACAATCAACCTATCATGTGGACAACAGTGATATCTGGATACTCTCACTGGTGTGGTCTGGTAATTCCCCATTGCATTAGTAGTGCTACATACATGGGAAGCCAGTTACCTATCTGCTGCTGGCAATATGAAGTGTATACCTGGTGTGTACTTTCCCTCCCAATGCATGTTCTGTGCTACAGACCTTGTTATGCTATCAGCTATTCTCTGTTCACATGTCAGACAGGTTGTCCTGTTGTCTCATGTGTCACTTCATGTGCATGTACGGCACAAACCCAAGGAGAAGTACTGCCATGTGATCAACCCCACAATCACCTGTGCATACATGGACACCCACACAGACACAGATACTCACACACATCTGACATGCATTGACCACACTCCACTCCACCAGATTGCACTTGTAGACACAATCAACACCCCCCACACACACACACGCACCTACATGTGAGGTTGCACAACTTTTGTACACACAGTCCACCCATTACCCTTCTGTCAGCATGCATTGCATATGGGACTCAACAGCATGCAGTGCAACTATAGTGACTTCATGCTAGCGCCAGTATACATATGTGTGATGCATGGGCTGTGTTGGTAGGTGATGGCCATTCCCCTTGATAACACTGCACCCATGTACAAAGTGTTACTGTGGACCTGTTCTGCACCCTGCCTTGTACTGTGCACAATACCTCACAGGTGTACAAACCATTGCTGAATGGGTAGTACTGTGTATGTTATGTCAGCTCCAATGCACACAGCCCCTATGTGTTAGAGCAACTCATACCTGGGATGATATGTGAACAGATGTACTTTGTGAATACCAATGTCTGCTTTACAGATCACAACATCAGTGGTGCATGTATGACCAATACAAGACTATTACACTGACAACCGCCAGACCTTACCATGGCTATTGGGGGTGCTCTACACATGTCCCACAACTCCGCATGGTTGCAGGGTCTACTCATGTGCACAACTCTTGGAGTTCACACACTGCTGTCACTATTGCTGTTGAGTCAGGGTTACATCTGCCACAGTTACTTAACCTGATTGTGTGCTGATACAGCCATTCTTAGCATACATAGGATCCCTGCTGCAGGGCACTGCTGTGTCATGATGACACACCCTCACCACCTCCAGCCTTTTTGCAGTTGCTTCCCGACTATGGCCTACACATGTGTCAGTTTGCAGTGTCTCAAGAATGGGACACTATGTGCAACAGTCAACTACCAGCTAATTATGTGGACCACAGTACTATGTTATGACATAGTGTTGATCTGTAATGGTTTCTATTGTAAAACAGGTATATTTACAGTTGTAGCACCATATCAGGGTGTTGTTTCACACATATCTCTACTGTAGGCTGTGTGTCCTGCCATTCTTCTCATCACTGTGGACACATTTCACAATGACAGGATGTTAGTTATCTTGCATGCGACTGATGTACCCTTCCAATACCCCATCATGGTCTCCACTGTGATGCAGTGCATTTCACAGCAATGAAACATGAACATGTACAGCATGCAGTATGGCTAGGTGTGTTAGATGTGTGCATGGAATATCCCATAGCTATTACATGCCCAGTGTATTGCCAAGCATGAACATGAACCATAATCACTGGCTGCAGGCTGCTGCCTTGGTGGTATATATATATATGTAGACATATACCCCACTCGGGTATCATTGAAAAACTCATCAACTTAAATGTAAACCCATACATTACAAGATGGGTTGCAAACTGGCTGAGTGACAGAACCCACAGGGTCAGAGTTGCTGGTGCCATGTCAGACTCAAAGCCTGTCACAAGTGGTGTCCCACAGGGCTCAGTCCTGGGCCCACTCTTGTTTGGCATCTACTTTTCTGAAGTACAAGCAAACACAGGAGGGTTGTGGCTGACAATGTTTGCAGATGACTGCAAACTGGGCGCCGTAGTCGAAAACACATCTGACACAGATATCCTTCAGAAGGGTCTCACAGAAATGGATAACTGGTGCCAGAGCCATGGCCTAAAGTTAAATGCCAAGAAATGCATAGTCATACCCTTTGGGGAAAACAAGGTTACCCCTAGCTACCATATAGGTGGCAATCCCCTGATCATAGAAGAAGTTATCAGGGACCTGGGAACCCAGGTTGACAGTAGCCTTTCATTCGACACTCATATTGCTAAAGTAGTTAGGAAGACCTTCTACATTGCCCACCTTATCATGAAGGGATTCACATCTAGATCAAGGGAGGTCATAGTCTCCCTATACTCATCACTCATCAGACCAATGATTGAGTACAATGCCCCATTCGGAATGTATCTGACCCGACACTTGCAGCAGCTGGAGAGACCACAAAAGTTCCTCACCAAAAGGATAAAGGGTCTCAAAAATCTGTCTTATGCTGCCCGACTGAAAGAACTCCAGTTATATTCAGTTGCTTACCGCTTGCTCAGAGGTGACCTGTGCCTGACATACAAGGCCATGTCAAACCCAGATTTGATGAACATGCTTCATCTCAAAAAATCTAGATCCCTCAGAGCCACAAGGGTGGGAGACTTAAACCTCGACACGGTTATTAATAGGACGTGCTGGAGGGATAGATTCATCACCCAAAGACTCCCTATGCTGTGGAACAAAATCCCGGTTTATGTGAGGCAGAGCACCTCGCTGGCCTTGTTCAAGAGGAATCTTGACCAATGGATGGGAGATCGCAGATACACCCCAGGGGTTACCTCAGTGTCACTGCTCGACAGAGGCACAGCAAAATAATGGGCATAGTTTCTCCAAACTAAAGGGGTGGCATAAGCCACAAAACCACAAAACTATGGGCTAGGCTTGTAAATGCCCTCGGGCAGATAGCCTAGTATGAACCTATGAACCTATGAACCTATATATATATATATGTGTGTGTGTGTGTGTACATATATGTGTAGATATATATTGTGGGTTGTTTATATACCTATATCTATATGAGTATCTGTAGACATACACTTCTAGTTTTATATCACACATATATTTATCTATATATGGGGTGCATACAGACATCTGGTCCACATTCTGTAACTCTCTTTCCTTCACAGCTGCACTATTCGGCCTTGCTGCAACACAGACAGGTGTCACATGTAAACACAGACTAACATTAGGGTGGTATATATGGTGACAGATTGCTGGTAAGCCTATTATACACCTATGGCATTTGTGCATGCTACATTACACATTAACATGACTGTCCTGCATGTGGTGTGCTCTGACACCCATGTGTCTATCATGACGGCAGTACTTCCACCACCAGGTATTGCTCACACTAACATAACAAACACAGATATTATGGCTTACATCTTTTTCATTCATTGCTGATCTGCACAGTTGACAGGTATGTCCCACTGCCTACAGGGACAGACAGTATTCTCTCTCTCTCTCTCTCTCTTGCTCTCGCTCTCTCTCTCTCTCTCACTCGCTCTTGCTCTCGCTCTCTCTCTCTCTCTCTCTCTCTCTCTCTCTCTCCACTAGAGGGATTGAGCTGGTTTGAATAGATTGCAGCATGGCTTTTGTAGGTGATGCACATGATCAGGTGATGGGCTCTGCACCAATCAGTGTGTAACAGTTGCTAAATGCATGCAGCCTGCTGTGTAGTAATTCAGATAACCAATGTCATGGCATCCCAGTACTATAAAATGCTGACTCGTGGGTGTTGTCCCTTAAACTTTCTAGTATAGAGGACATCCTTCCTGTATGTGGGCAGCAGTGTTACAGACAGCAGGTAGCAATACCTCTTTCAGCAGGACTTGCTGGCACAATTACACATTTGTTTAAGGTTCCAGACCTACAGACAGAGTGAGTAGTGTTGTTATGTGCATTGTATATTGCTGGTCTTACAGTGTTTGTGTGTAAATAGTAGATTAGGATGGAATGCAGTCTGTCTGCATAGCTCTCAACTGTGGGCATATCCACATGATAGCCAGTGGATTGTCTGTTAGGTTTTGTCTGTGCACCACACAGGTCTTATCCTAGATATATCACTGGCAGTCTGCCTGTTGCATGCTATCAGTACATGGCTACATGCAATTGTGTTTCTGATGTCTTATTCCTGCATAAGAGTATGTTGCAACAAATCCTGTATCACCAGAAATTTCCAGGGTGTATAACAGAAATATTGCAAATATGGCCCTGTGTTCTTACCTCTGTCCTCCACATATATGGTAGGCTTTGTCCTGCTGTGATACAGTTAGGATTTGTTAGGTAATGACTTATCATATCATCCCAGTCATATCGTGGACTCCCACAAAATATGTTGGTCAGGGTCTATACATATGGGGGCAACAGTTGGACAACATGTGTGCCCTTGTACATTCCAGAGGTCAATATTTGGTACACAGTGTTTGTTTTCCTTGTACAACCTTTTATGGGGGGGGGGTAGTCAATTGTGTCAACCTAGGCTGTGAAAACATGTCATGGATATGATATATAGGATACATGATACATACATGATATAGGATACATGAGATATGTGACTATACACTTTCATACATTCCTCCATGGGAACAGTGGTGGGCTACAGTTTACAGTGTTATACACAGTTCAGTTAGTCAGTGTGATTGTGAGATGTTAGGTTGAGCAATGTTATGTGACAGATACACTGACACTACCACAACTAATACATTTCCCCCTAGGGCTTGGCTACATTGTGTAATTGGAGGCTGCTGAACTACATCTATAATTGCTGATTGTTACTTATTTAAAGGCAAATCCTTTGCCTACTGTTGTTCTAATTGAAGGCCTTGGTCATAACAGCATAGTATGTTATGTATCCACATTGCTTGCATCTACTGTTTGTGTGGGCCTTGCATTTATCACTGATTACATATTTCAAAATGTATGTGCTGTAAGTAATGGCATACATTACTGTACAGTACACAAAATAAAGGTTTTCTGTGTATGCATACCAATGTGTGGTGCCATGTCCTTTGAATTGTGAGTGGGTATATGTTTAATAAATATAGGTTCATACTAGGCTATCTGCCCTAGGGCATTTATAAGCCTAGCCAGAATGTGTTTGGCTTTCGCCACCCATTTTAAATTAATTTTGCTATGCCCTTTTTTGAGGTTAGTATACTGTGCCTCTGTCTAACAGTGACACTGAAGAGATACCCGGCGTAAACCTATGATCTCCCATCCACTCATCAAGATTCCTCTTGAAGAGAGTCAATGAGGGACTCTGCCTAACCTGGACTGGGATTTTATTCCAGAGTGAAGGAAGCCTCTGGGTTATGAATCTGTCCCTCCAGCATGTCCTATTTATTTCGGTGCTGAGGTTCAAGTCTTTTAAGCGTGTAGCTTGATGGGATTTGGATTTTCTGAGGTGCAGCATGTCCATTAATTCCGGGTTGGACATGGCTTTATACGTCAGGCACAGATCGCCTCTGAACAGGCGGTATGCCACTGAGTAGAGCTGGAGTTTCCTTAACTGGGCAGCATATGGCATCTGTTTGAGCCCTTTGATCCTCTTGGTGAGGTACTTTTGGGGTATTTCCAGTTGCTGCAGGTGTCTGGTAAGGTACATCCCAAAAGGGGCATTGTACTCAATTATGGGCCTGATGAGGGATGAGTAAAGAGGCACGATGACCTCCCCTGATCTAGATGTGAATCCCTTCATGATTACGTGGGCTATATAAAATGTTTTTCTAGCCACTTTGGCCATGTGGTTGTCAAATGAGAGATTGCTATCAACTTGGGTCCCCAGGTCCCTAATTACTTCTTCTGTACTTAATGGATTACCACCTATGTGGTCATTTGTGGGCACTTCGTTTTTGCCAAAGGGGATGACTATACACTTTTTTGCATTTAGCTTGAGGCCATGGCTCTGGCAACAATTGTCTGTTTCTATGAGGCTCTTTTGGAGGATGCTTGTGTCAGCTGGAGAGTCGATTATGGTGCCCAGTTTGCAGTCATCTGCGAACTTGGTCAGCCACAGTCCTTCCATGTTGGCCTGTACCTCCGAGAAATATATACCGAACAAGAGAGGTCCCAGGAATGAGCGTTGTGGGATGCCACTTGTAACTGGTTTGGAGTCTGACATGGCTCCAGCAATTCTAACCATGTGGGTTCTGTCCTTGAGCCAGTTTGCAACCCATCTAGTGACATAGGGGTTTATATTTAAGCTGGTGAGCTTATCTATAATGCCCGAGTGGGGTATTGTATCGAAGGCTTTTGTGAGGTCCAGATAGGCTGTGTGGACCACCTTCCCCTTGTCGATGGCCATGGTGATTGTTTCAAAGAAATCAACCAGGTTTAAGAGGCAGGATCTGCCCTTAACAAAGCCGAACTGGGTAGGATCCAGTGTCTGTAGGTCCCCAATATCTTTATTTATGAGGTCCATGATGATCCTTTCCATAGCTTTGCAGACCAAGCTAGTCAGGCTTATGGGGCGATAGTTTCCAGGATCCGTTGAGGCACCACCTTTGTGGAGAGGGACCACAGTTGCTATACGTACATATCCTGTGGTAAGGCTGAGATTGAATAGTAGTTTTATGTTTGGGTTTAGCTCTTCTTGGAGTTCATGTAGGACACAGCCCGGGACACCGTCTGGTCCCATTGATGCTGTGTTTTTTGCTTTGGAGAGGGCGGCTCTTACCTGAGCATCTTGAGATGTCAGGGGGGCAGCACTCTGCTGGGATAGATATTAGCCCTTTTGGTGGGAAGGGGGGGGAGATGTTTGTGCTGAACCTGTCAGCTAGGATGTTGGCAATGTCTGTGGGTTTGGTGTATTTTTTGTCATTTTGGACTAATTCTGAGCATATCAGGGAATTCCCACCCAGGTTCCTAACATAACTAAAGAAAGCCTTGTGATTATCCTTAGTGTCCTGTGTAATTTTTCTCTCAAAGCTGGCCTTCGACAATTTTATGAGTGCCCGTAGTTTTTTGCTAATACTGATCAGAGATGCCTTCCCTTTTTGGAATTTTGATCTATCGTTTAGTAGCTTCCTCCTTCTGTTGTATAGTTTGTTTATGGCTGGGGTCCACCAGACAGGACGTCTACCTTTGGAGGATTGGGTCTTGGTTTTATTTGGGATCGCATGATCCATGCATTCCTGAAGGTGTTCATAGAATGCATTTATAAAGGATTCTGCGGTCTGGGCCATATTTTCCACAGGCCCGGGGGCTTTGAAGGATTCCACCTCGGTTTTGAGGAGTGTGAAATTTGCTTTAGAGAAGTTTTTCACTGTGGTTTTCTGGGCAGGTGGTGGTGTCGGGATGTGAATATCCAGTGAGATTAGTTTATGGTCTGATCTTACCAGTGAGGGATACACTTCTGGTCTGGAGCATAGAGTCCCCATGTTGGTGATGATCAGGTCCAGTATGTTTTACCCTCTTGTGGGAGTGGTAACAAGTTGTTCCATAGCATTTGAGTTTATAAATTCTAGGAACCTTTGGGCTAGGGTGTTGGAGCTAGAGTATTGCTCCCAGTCTATGTTTGGGTAGTTAAAGTCGCCCAATATAATGGTGTTTGGAGAGACCTTCATATTTTCCAGTGTTCTCAGGAAGGCTGAGTGGGGTTCCTGGGTTAGGGAGGGTGGTCTGTAACAGGCTATAAACTGCAAGGCAGTTTTACCCACTGTTAGCTGCACATGGATAGTCTCTGATGCTTCGTGCTGTGCCACCAACCTGGAGGAGTGGGTATCTTTGATAAATATTGATACTCCCCCTCCTTTTGTGGGTCGGTCCAAGTTTTGGGGCAGAAAAGCATGGTATGAGGTATAACCTGGTAGTGCTGGGGTGCTCTCGGGAGCCTTGAACCAGGTTTCTGTTACTGCACAGATATCGATGTTCTCCATGCTAAGGAGAGTGTAGAGTGCGTGCATCTGGAGGTTTAGACTTCTGGCATTGAGTAGCATTACTCTTAGTTTCTTATCCCTTGTGATACCTATGGAGGTGGGTTTGTCTTTTGAGCCTTGCCTAAAAAAGGCACTATGGGGGTAGAAAGAGCCTTTGCCAATATCCAAAAGCCCGTGACAGGTGCAAGCCGTCCCTAGCGAAGCATCGTGGCTTGTCGAGCATGTCATCCCAGGCTGACAGGCATTGGATCACCTTTGAATGACACCAATACTTAAGCCAATTGCTGAAATTGATCATCTTGTCTTCATATTGTGGCATCATTCTTGGTGAGGGTAAGATGCTACTCAAGGTCAGGGTCATACCGACCTGGGCCACATACTCAGAGAGCTCCTCTATGTCTCTTTTCATGTAGTCCAGGGAGGTACGTCTCAGGTCATTCACACCAGCATGGACAATGACTGAGTCATATTTGTACTTGCCTTGGAGTGACCTGAGTGCTTGTGTTATGTGGCGGATCCTAGCGCCCAACAGGCAGCTCACCGTGACCTTCTCCTTGTTCAGCCTAGTGAGCGGGACGTCAGTGTGCCTGACAATAGAGTCACCTATTACAAGTGTATCAGGTGTGTTGTTTAGCCTTAAGGGCTGTGACTGTCCGGCACACTGGCTTTGTGAGCTATGTGTTGCACGTGTTTTGTTTTGGGGTAGCAGTTGCTTGGGTGTCTGCTTTGGAGGTCTCTGCTGCTTAGGCAGATTTTTATTTAGAGCCTCCGAGTATGTTTGTGTGTGTTTATGTGTTTGGTTTGCTGTCGTGGTAGGTCTATGTGAGACTGGAATTGTACTGAGTGTGGTTTCCTTCTCCAGCTGACTGGTTACGCCAGTACCGAGTTGAGAGAGCTTAGCCTCCAGTTTGGCTATATGGATGCATCTCTCACATGTGTTGGAATTTGTTGGGAGGAAGAGAGGGTTGTCTGTGCACATGAGGCAGTTGTAACATTGCCTCAAGATTCCCAGATTCACCAGCTGGACCGGAGAGAAGATTGACAACTGACCTTTGGACATGCTAGAATAGTATTGGGAATTCCTTTATAATTGAAAAAAAGGGCCAATGGGGAACAAGATACTCAAGAGGACTTTGTGAGAAGTATTCTCATTTGTGGGAATGGTTGCCACACTACACATTTCACAGGTGCCAGTTACAGGGCTTGTGGCTGAGGGATCTACTTTGCACCTAGTACTTCCAAACTACTTCTACATATGTATAGCTACTAATACCTTTTGTCTGTGCATATGTGTATATACCTATATATATATATATATATATATATATATATATATATATCTGCGGTGGTGGTGCTGCGATAGCTTTGTCACCTCACAGTAAGATGTTGTTCTGTTCGATTCTCAGCTAGAGCGTCTTCTGTGTGGAGAAGGTTGTGCATCAGGGCTGGCAACTCAGCACGTAAAAGTCTGCTGCCAATCATTAGCGGACCAGAGCTTCACTGTGGCAACCCCTAACCGGGAAAAGCTGAAAGACACAACATATACTTGGATATATTTGTCAATGTATAATGTATAGATGTGTCCGCATAAATGCACCATTGTAATGTGTACTCCTTCCACATTGTACATTCCCTACGGTAGAATGACTTTTCTGCATGATATGTTACAGATATTGCCCTGACATTGTCCAGGTGGAATGGCTTATGGTTAAAGTATTGTAGCTGTGTTGTGGAGGGTTCTGCAGTCAAGAACTGCATGTGCTGGATATTGGATTGCACAGCATATCCATTAGGGCTTTGGAGGGGGGTAACATAGCACTAAATCACCAGGTATTCCTCATTTCAGCCCCCACCCCTATTAACAGTGCATATAGTCTGTTATGTTATAGCGAGTAGTTCAGGATTTTGTTCCCATGTGGAAATGCTATACACATTTCAATCTGTATATAAATATAAATATAAAGATAAATATAAATATATATATATATATATATATATATATCTACACAATTATATATGTAAAACCCATATATGTATATATATATATATATATATATATATATATATATATATATATATATATATATATATATATCTATATGAACATATCTATCTATATACAATTGATGTTATATGATTATTTGTGAGTTTTATATATATATATATATATATATATATATATATATATATATATATATACACACACATATAGCTGTCTATCTGTCTACATTTACAGATATATATTTGTCCATATGTCCATGCATGCTCTGCTCATAATTTTGGCCTGTACCTCCTTTTCTTGGCAATTGACATGGATGATCTCAGGATTGGCATCAGTAACTAATGCCGACACTTTTGCATTTCAGACTTCATCTCCTTCAAAATATGTGTTTTAATGCATATAACTGTTTAACTCGCAACATTTTACTTGTATAAGAGCTGTATTTGACATATATCCCTATTTGTACCCACATTTTGGCACACTTTGTCCAGATTTCTTGCATTAAGGGATTGTGTGGTATGATATTACTACATTTCCTGTACTGCTGAATGACTGTGCTGGATGATATGTTTGTGAAAATATCAGGGCTATGTTAATCTGCCATGGCTTAGTGGAAAATCACTTTGTGTATGGTGTGCAGGGTCCTGGGTTAAAGCCTTCCAGTGGTTGTTTATTTTGTTGCTAGGCAGAATGCAGGCCGTTGGATACAGAGTGATTAAGGCACTTTAAAGCAGTTGTAAGTTGGTGTATGCGGGTTTATGTGGAACTAAGCAGTACTTATTTCTGGCTACAGTTTCTTACACTCAGTTAGCTTCTACTTTGCTTAATCTGTGTAGGCAGTGCTTATCCTCATGCAAACACACTTAAACATGCTTACTAGTGCTTACATATGCTTACTACTACTTATTTGTGCTTAAACCTGCTTACTAGTGCCTTATTCATTATGACACTGACACTTCACATGTGCATTTCCTGCAGTACTCTAGTTCATAAATATGTGTTATTTAGTGGGTTTTGCAACAACAAAATTGGTTATAACATGCTTTGCTATGTAAAATAGACTGTAATGCAGTGGGATATGAACCGGGAATGCCTGCTCATTAGGTGGATGCTCTGCCCACTACTCTATTGCTGTGTTACTTCCTTTGCATATATCTAGCATAATTTCATACCCATGGTTCTTTTACCCCACCCCTGAGCTCCACGTACAGAGCAATCATCCATTCTCCAGTTGCTAGCCCAGCCATATCACACTTCCACACATTGCCCTCTCTCCATGTCTCAGTACTCATCCGGTATACTGTCTTGACCCAAGCTTCTTTAGGCTCTTCATCCATTTAGTCCACGTATGTATGAGTGTTGCCCTGTTCTTCTTTCAAGACATGTGTAGACATCAAATTGACTCACAGTTTTTGGTTCGTCCTGCCAGGGATGGACCTGTTTTTGTGTCAAGATTAGACTTAGCTGGTCTACACTGTTTCTCCCTCAGTAGCATCCTGCCAGGGATTTGAGAAGCAGTAGTTTGCTCACACACCTGTCCTGCCTCATCTCCCGGTTCTGTGGAACTGATGTCCCAGGTTTGATGTTCTGACCATGAAGCATGCCCACACGCCCCCTCAACGTGCAGAATTTTTTATTATTTTCATTAAGTTTTTTGCAAGACTACTGTTCTCACATTATGATTGGACAGGCACTGTTTTGTTGATATACATAGACTGCTCGAAATACTGTATTTGAGCAATGTACACATAGTTGCTCGTATTAATCTATGTAATTACATACATTTCCTGTACTGTTGAATGACTGCGCTGGATGATATGTTTGTGATAACATCAGCTGTATGTGTGTCTGACATTGTTTAGTTGCAAATCACTTTGCCTATAGTGTGCAGGGTCCAGGGTTTGCAACTTGGGAGTGCTGATTATTTTGCTGCTGGGCAGGATTAGAGCTGTTGGATACAGAGTGACTAAGGTACGTTTAAGCAATTGTAAGTGGGTTTGCATGAGCTTGTACAGAGGTAAGCAATGCTAACCTCCGGTTACATATGCTTACAGAGAGTTAGCTTCGATCTTGCTCAACCTGTGTGCACATTGCTTACCCCTGTGCAAACAGGCTTAAACCCACTTACTGCTGCTTAAAAGTGCTTACTCCTGCTTACCCCCACGTTAATTTCTTTAAAAGAAAAGAAAAAGGGGTTGATAGGAAAGTGGTAAAAAAAAGGGCACAAAGAGGAAAAGACAGTAGGGAAGATAGCCATGGATGTGCAGGAAGGTAGTAGGGAAGGTCCATAGCTGTCCATTTCTTCTACAGCAACAGCTGTGCATATACACTGAATTTGGAGGTAGATTTGGACACTCAAACCCCTGGGTGGGGGTGAGGACAACAATAATAAGTTGTGATGCCAATTATACCGGATTACATGTGTCCAGTGGACATGTGTGTGAAATGGACAGCTATGTATGGGGTGAGATTTCTTTGTGGGAACAGATTGCCCTTTTTTGGGATGTTGGGGTGGGGTAGTAGGTATATTTGGGGAAGTAGGTTGGGTAGGTTAACAGACAAGACAAACAAGATGCATACAAGCGGCAGTATATGACACATGTGGGGGGGGGTAAACACCTTGGACGGGGAGGGGTGTTTGGAAGTTGCAATCCCATGACTGAAATCCCCAACCATGGGCAGTCACCACTGCACCTTCATGGCCCCAAAGCTGGCTGTGTAGAGGGTTGGGTAGGAGGGGAAGGCTCATCATCTAATTGCGCCATGCGGCTTTCAAGCTGGTGTAGCTGGTCTCAAATTTCCTTGTTGAACTCCCTAAACATCATGGCCCGGACCTGATGGCAGATGACAGGTAGCTCTCCATCCCCGCTGCCATTGGGGGGGCCTGAGACCCAGCCCCTGATGTGGTTACACCGGAAGGTGATGCAGGGCCAATGGAGGAGGAGGTCCCAGGCTGAGCCACAGACATGCTGGTGCCCGGTGCCATGGCCAGCTGAGGTGGGACAGGTGGATCCGCTGGGAACGGCCTTCCTTTACGAGCTATGGTGTTGCAGTTTTAAGAAAGATATCGGTTAGTAATAGTCAACAGCATTCAGGATTAGTTATAACAGCATGCATAGGTATTCCCATTAACCCAAGACACCAGTTTACAACAGTTGCAGATCAAGCAGAGCTCATGCATATATGGGGCAATAGTGGCCATTACAACAGCGTGCAGGTTTCATTGATGGCAACAGGCCACCAATATGGGAGTATTTTAACATGGCACATGCATAGAACCAAATGTGAATATTTATAAACCATTAGGACATATGTCCCAACAAAAGTTTGGAGCGTACACGTACCCATTGAGGTGTGTAATAAGGTTATTGTTGCACATATGGAGGGGGTGAGAGAGAGAGGTCAATTAACGCCTAATATATCCCTGTAGTTTTCACAACTTTCTTAGTCACTGCAGTGATCTGTCCCTTACATGTACTATTACACTACCTAATGTCCTTACTTTTTACAATGGTATGTTTGTACAATAGTATATGCATGGACTGAGTCTGACGTATAGCCTGCACCTCTTACCTGTTATACCTGCTGAGAAAATCTTTGTTAACACTACCTGACAAGTTCTACACATACTCCCAGATTCCATGTTGCTGTTATACACATACCTAACAATCTGTTATTGAACACACTCTGGTCAAGGTGTGACAATATGCAGGTGTTAATGTGACATATATTGAGAATTGCTATCATGCACTTTGGGTGAGATGCTACAATGACAGGTTTGTTTCCATATACATTCTCTTTTTATGTTCAGGTCTGACTATCCATTATATGTCAGTACAAGCTGCCTACTTTATTGTATCATCACACTGATTTGTCAAGGGAACAGGTTACCAGGCAGCAGATTTAGGCCATTTATCTGGACATGCTGGACAGATCAGAACAATTGAGGATATGACTATGCATACAGTTTACTACCTGAACATTCTGCCGCAGTCTGTATAGTTGATGGTTATGATTATGCTTACAGTATACCATATAAACATTCTCAAAAATCTATACAGTTGTGGGATATGATTATGCATACAACTTACTACCACTCCTGGGATTCGAACCCCTGCTGTGTGTGGTAAAATTGTTATAGCCGACATCACAGTACATTGTGCTATCAGGGAGTTGGTGTAAAGCATTCCAATGGTTTCTGTCTAAGTCTCCCTCAGTTGTTCTATATGACTGACCTCTTGGGACTTCCAACATTGTTATACTGAATTTCCTACACATTTTAACTGCGTTCAGCAGTGTGGTAACACTGCTTAATACAACAGTACTATTTATAGAATGTACCACTACAACAACATATGAAAGCAGGATGTACACAAGCACTCCAGGGGTTATACTTTTATTCACAAGATATCACACCTTTATTCCCACACAACCTATATGACAGTCATCCTGCCATATTGTCTGGTTTATTCAATACATCCCATATACAATACACTTTACTGGTACAACACTTTCCAGGACTGTTATATTTATTTGTTATGACAGTATATGCAGGAATGTTACTAACCTGCCTCGCGAGGCAGCCTTTGCAGCCTAGCAGCATGGGCTTGCTGGTTCACAGCCTGCTCATCTGCAGCTGTCAGAGAAATACAGTGATATTTAGCCATTGCCTATCCATAGTATACACAAGCTAGGCAATCATTATCTATGTAGTAGAATGGGTACTTACTCAGTGCTGAGGCATCAGCCATCTGCCTTGCTTCTTGGATCCACTGGTCTAAGAGATCACTCCTCGGCTGCTTCAGGTCAGCATAGTGATGCCTTACCTGCTCACCAGTCTGGGGGATACCAGTGGCACTGGTGAGGTCATGATCAAGACTTTATACTGAGAACGCTAGTACTGGCCCTGCAGTAGTATCTACTCATGGTGTTTTACCAGGAGCCATACCGTGAATCTGGTCTCCTGGGTGCCCCAGCGCTGCACTCTAAATCAAGTGCCTTCCCCAATGCCAGCCATTCTGCCTACAGTAGGGAGCTGCAACCAGTTATGGGAATTATTGGTGCCTGTGGGGTTTAAATACACCTGATTTCCCAAATTTTCCTGTGATTGGATGGTTTTGAAAAGCCTAAGCCATGGGCACACCTGCTTACCTAATGTTGGCATTGCTTAAAGGGGCATACCCCTGGGGAGATTGAGTTAGCCAGCCTACACATTGCTTACCCCAACTAAGCTGAGCTGTGCAATGCTTAGCATTGCTTAATATTTAATTTGCATTATATTTTCATTTTGGCAAGGATTTATTATTTGTTACGTGTTATATATGTGCCTGGTATCCGTGATTCATGTGTACATACACTGTATGGGGTCCTCGGGACTTCAACACTTTATTACAATAACACCTCACATCTGTTCATACTGCAGTACTCCAGTTCACATATTTATGTTATGTAGCAGGTTATATCACACTGTATATAGATTCCTTTCACATGTTCAGTTTGATTTCCTATGGTGAGGATTTGTTTGTTAACACCTCAATCTTTTATATTGATCTGATGGCTTAGTGGTTAACTACTGTAACTGTAGTGTACAGAGTCTTAGGTTCAAGCCTTGCAGAGGATGCTTATTTTGTTGCAGGGCAGAACACGGGCCATTGGATACAAAGTGGTTAAAGAACTTTAAAGCAGTTGTAAGAGGGTGTGTGTGGGTTTGCACGGAGCTAGGCAGTACTTACTTCCTGTTACAGTTTCTTACACTCCATTAGCTTATACTTTGCTTAATCTGTGCAGGTAATGCTTACTCCCGCGCAAGTGCACATAAACACACTTAATAGTGCTTACATATGCTTACAACTGCTTATTTGTGCTTAAACCTGCTTGCTAGTACCTTATTCATTATGACACTGACACTTCACATGTGCATTTCCTGCAGTATTGCAGTTCATAAATATATGATTTTTAGTAAGTTTTGCAACATAAATATTGGTTATAACGTGCTTTGCCATATAAAATCAACTGTTCTGCAGTGGGACTTTAACCAGGAATGTCTGCTCGTTTGGTGAATTCTCTGCCCATTCCACTATTGCTATGCTACTTCATTTGCATAAATCTTCCTTGTTATCCTCTTCAGCCTTTTAATCTGCTATAACCATAGCTATGCAATGGGCACACCCGCGCACCTACAGTTAGCTGTACTCAGATTTTAAAAAGATAAATAAAAGGGCTTCTTCTTTTAATTTATATGTACTGCTGCTGTTGTACACATGGGGGACTGTTGGTGGGGATATGAGGACACCTATAAGAGATCTCACTCATTTCTTAACACCTTCTGCTGTTCTACATTGCAGGGGCGTGTTTATTCTGAGAGATCTGCTCTTAGACATGCCTCCTGCACTCATTCGTGGTCTGTGTAAGCCTAGGAGCTCAAGCAACGCACCTTGTTAATATGAATGGCATGCCTCTGTCCTGCTCTTAAACGGGCATTTCTGTGCAGGACTAAGATAGTCCTGCACGGAAGATTAGTGAATCCATCTTTTTTCATGTATTGCAAATAAGTGAGTTTCACAATGACATGCATGTTAGTTTCAGACTAGATAGCTTTCACAAAAAAAATGTTAATGCTTCAAAGTATATAAAGATCCTAAGTGTGTGTGTGTGTGTGTGTGTGTGTGTGTGTGTGTGTGTGTGTGTGTGTGTGTGTGTGTGTTCATCACTTCATACTGTGACCAATAATTTGTCAACATCAATGAGATATGACATGTTCTCTTGATCTCTTTCAATAGACATCCCCTTTGTAGCTGGGACTGCTGACCCAAATTAGGTGGTCAATAACTGAGAAAGTCTGATTTACTTTCATGTTAAGTTATGAATATATCTCATTTTAATATTTTAATAATAACTTAACATGGAACTTCTTGGAATCAAATGAACATTTGTACAATACTGGAAAATCTGTCAGTCATACATGATGCTTAACTACAGCCACTTGGCAAGATATTTATATTTCCTTATATATATCAAATATGCATAAATATATTTACACAGATATGTCAGGAACTAAACATTTGGATTGTCAACTGGTGCTCTGAAATGTTATTAATTCAGCACACAGGTTAAAGATGCCTTTTGACCTGATCTAGGTTATTAGAAAGTATGATTTTATTTTTATGCCAGAATATTAATCAATGACAAATTAATATTTATGTTAACTTTATCAACACAGAGTTGATGGTACTTTCTGATGCCAATTAAAAAATTACATCATGCTGGCAATTTGTCAAAGAGAACTGGAGTTTGTCCACTTTTTGCTGATATTTGTATTTGTTTAGGAATAAATATAATATTTATACATACTTGTATATTTTATGTAAATATCTCAGGTAGTGCCCACACAGCAGCCTGATGGATTAACATTTCATAGGACATGTCAGCACACACATCAAGAATGTCTGCCTTCCATAGTACCAAATTCAACAAGTAAGAATGAATGATTTCCTTTTATGCCAATTTTACAAATAAGTGTCATGTATTTCTGTTAATAACTTTACTGATATAACATGCATATACAATTTCATGGTATCAAATGAAAGCTTATATAAAACGTAAAAGTCACTGATTTCTGCTGCCTGTCTCCCACCAACATGCAGATATTTATAGTCGTTTAGTAATGAGTGTGTGTGTGTGTGTGTGTGTGTGTGTGTGTGTGTGTATATATATATATATATATATATATATATATATATATATATATATGTCTATATATATATATATATATATATTTACTTTAGAAGCTTGAAAGTCCATAATATCGAAATTCAAAACATTGAGACCAAAAGCTTGAAAATTCAAAACACTGAAAATTCACAACATTGAATCCCATAACATTGAAAAAAGTTAGGAAAGCAACATGTACTATATACCAGCACAAGTACATAGTAACCAAAAAACGGAGGATGCAGAACAAACCAGTAAGCAGAAACAAAGCACCCTGAACCACTGCTAGGTAGGCAAACAAAAACAAATACTGAAACAAATAAACAAACCATATTATATTTCTCCAACTAAAAGCACACAATGTGGGGGGCTTCAGCCCCCACACCCCATGCTACTTAAATATATCAACTCTGAGATCACACTACACTACACGAAGATGTGTTATTTTGAAGTTTAGCAAGTAAGAAGGGAACATGACTGAGGTTACCTATGAAACCCCAGGAAGTATCGCAGAGATATATATCAATGTGTAATTTTTTAACACTGGAGTAGCGTTTCTAAGAGAATGTTGAGGATAGTTTTTACAATTTAAACAGGCTGTCATATAGCGTGGAATGTTATGTTTGCCATTTTGTTCTGTGTAGTGCGATCTTGGTTGGTGTGGGGGGTGCAGCCCCCCACATAGGAGGTGCAGGGGAGCTTGTCCCATGCTTATAGCTGCAGAAGTGTAATATGGTTTGTTTTTTATTTGTTTCAGTATGTAGTTATGTTGGAATATATGAAATGTTGGTTTACTATGTATTTTCAATGTTATGGGATTCAATGTTTTGAATTTTCAAGCTTTTGGTCTCAATGCATGGGCTTTCAAGCTTCTAAAGTGAATCTATACATAATATATATATATATATATATATATATATATATATATATATATATATATATATATATATATATAT
>NC_056728.1:365235538-365353038 GCF_019279795.1 Protopterus annectens
GTGATGGGCATGTATTACGGCTGAAAAGATGTGGACTGCTACATCTTTATATGTCAGTACATGGTTTGCATAATTCCATCTTTCATTCTTCTGGGCCTTTATCCTTGTTTTCTTGTATGCATAGCTTCAAAACTCACTAATTTACATTATTTCAGCACTGCTGGTAATATTTTAACATTGGGATGCACATTTTATTTATTTATTTATTTTATTTTACATTTGTTAACCAGTAGAGTCCGACTGGATACATGTCCATTTTCAGCGGAGGCCCGGGGAGAAAAGCTCCAGGTACATAACAGACATATGAACATTGTTAATGCAAAAAAGGAAGATAGTTGAGTTCTAAATACAATATAAAGATACATCACATCTTGGGGAAAAAAATAGCAGCATATAAAAAAAAAAAAAAAAAACATAGGTCAGTTACAAAGGCAAGGCACCTTGTTAAAAAGCGGTTAAGGATAGTGAGGTAAGAGAAGGGTAAATGATAGTGGTTAATCAGGTTTGGAACAGGGACATTGCCAGAGAGTATTGAGATGGGGTTTAAGCTTTTTTTTGAATTGTAGGAGTGAAGGTTCTGAGGTGAGCATGGTCGGTAGGGAGTTCCACATTTTACCTACAAAGTTTGAGAATAGAGAATCCCCAGCAGAATTATTGGCTTTGGTAGTTTGAGCTAAGATCTTATTGGAGGAGCGTAAAGATTGCAGGTTAATATAGGGGTGAATGATGTTTTTCAGAGCTGGTGTTTTCTCTGGGTGATACAGTATCTGGTGAGCCGTTTTGAGTTGGTTGAAATGGAGTTGGCTGGAAAACTCTAACCACCCTAGTTGCTTCAAGTTAGTGCAGTGGTGCGTTCTAAAGGTGGAATTTGTGGCAAATCTAGCTATGTGATTGTAACAAGAAGCAAGTTTGTTAAGGGTTGTCTTGTTTAGGTTTGTAAAAAGGGGGGAGGCATAGAAAAGAGTTGATAGTAGGTGTGTGCTGGCAATTGTAATTTTAGCGTGAGGAGTGAGAAAGTGTTTTACTTTATAGAGAGAGCCAAGCTTTTCATTGATGGTTTTGATGGTTAGATTGAAATGGGTGTCAAATTTAAGGGAGTTATCAATGGTAACACCTAATAGCTTTGTGTGAGCTTCTGGTGATATAGTGATTCCATTGGAGGATGTAATAGAGAAGGTGGGGGGAAGAGTCTTGTTAGTGGGTGAGAAAGTAAGTAGTTTTGTTTTGTTGGGGTTGAGAACTAGTTGACGACTTGAGAACCATTTTTCTATTAGGTTGAAGGTGTCTTGGGTTGAAGCAGTGAGGTCTGCCAGGTTGGAGGCACATGGTATTACGAAAACATGACATGCTACCCAGAAAGTGCATACGTAAACCGCAACATTAATTTCCACATTTTTAATGATAACCCTGTCTAAAACAACATTCACTGTGAAAGAAAACACAGTAATTCACATTATTACATCATTACTGTTTATATTTGAACATCAGGCAACAACTGATATTACCACAAAAATGTGGTTGCGATAATACATAAGTACCAATTATAATAAGAAAATGTATATATTACCAAATTGCTTGTTCAATATAAAATTACCATTTTACCTAGCTGTTGCATTAATATCACCAGGGATGTGAACAGAAGAAAGTTCATAATCTAATTTTTTTTGTTTTTTAACGTGGTGGTGGTGCTGCCGTAGCATTGTCGCCTCACAGTAAGACATTGTCCTGTTCGATTCTCAGCTAGAACGTCTTCTGTGTGGAGACATGCGTGAATGGGCGTACCTTCATTGAAGGTTGTGCATCAGGGCTGGCAACTCGGCACGTAAAATTCTACTTCCAATCATTAGTGGGCCAGAGTTCCGCTGTGGTGACCCCTAACTGGGAAAAGCAGAAAGACACAAGTAAATATATATTTTTTTAGATATTTACATTTGTTTATAGGTAGGTTGCAAAACTTTATTCTCAATAACTGAAGCTGGAGAAGAGTTCTTAGGTAAGAGTTTTCAGGAAATGTATGGCATCTTATATGGTAAGATTCAAAAAGCTATGGAAATGTTTGTCCATGCAAAAAAGGTGATCATGGGAAAGAAATGTAGGACACCCCCAGCTGAATTGCTTAATAAGAAAAAGAGATGGTAGAATATAAGGAGGTATCAAAGTGAGAATAACCAGGAGGTATGTACAGAAATGATTTAACAGTAAGAAAAGAAATCAAACTACTCAAAAGAGCATATGAATATAAGTTGTGTACAAAGAGCATATGAATATAAGTTGTGTACACTTGTTTTAGATAATAAGAAATCTTTCTTTAAGTATGTAAGTGAATGTAGGAAAGGGTGTAATGAGATTTTGTGGATTTTCCAGGATGGAAAAGTTGTTTCAGATTTGTTTGAAGGGGCTGAGAATTTTACCAACTTTTTTCTATGCAAGTGGATGGAAGCCTTTCTTCTCCTGATGTAAATTTCTTTGATATTAACAGTTAAAATCCTATCCCTCTGGTGACAAGGAATGGATTGCTGATTTTTATGCAAAATTAAACAGTATTCTTCTCCAGGTATACAGGAGATTAATGGGTACTTCCTGAAGGGTATTAAGATGGCAATACAGGAACCATTAGCCTACTAATTCCATTATGGTTTGACATCTGGGGATCTCTTCTTCCTGGAAAGGTGCCAATATTTTTCCAATATTTAAAGTGTGGATAATTTTAGGCCAGTAAATCTGTAGATCATTACTGGTAAACATCAGAACATCTTATATAAGGGAAATTGACGGAATCAGATTTCCAAGGTTATTGTAATTATACATCAGCATGGATTTTCTTCTGTGAGATTCACCATTACTAATTTAATTAGTTTTTATTTAGAAATAATATATAATATTTATAAATAATAATTTTTATATCGAAATAATAAGGAACTTAGGTGAAAATTACTAGTTACTGCAATTTATATTGACTTAGCTAAGGACTTTGGTCTGATCATCATATTTCTATTTTGAAATCTTTGTCACAATGGAAGTTCAGCTAGTATATGATTAGCTAGACTACTAACTGGCTATTTAATAGGAAGGACTGAGCTTATATTCATGGAGTAAGATCCAAGGAAATGAAAATCAGTAAGGGTGTCCTATCAGGAAACAATACCTGGCCCCCTTCTTATTTTATTTATTTATGGCAGGTTTTCCCCTAGAGTCCAAATGCAAGGTAATAAAGTTTGCAGATGATTCCAAAATTGGAGGGATCATTACACCGATAGGAACTCATCAGGAATTGCAAAGTTATTTAGATAAATTATATGAATGGGCTCAGCTCAATAAAGTTTCATTTACGTTTGCTAAAATTAAGGGTATGCATTTCAGTAGAGGAAATACTAGCTATTCATATGGAATGTATAGGGAAATTTTGGGAGTTTATAAGTAACATAGGGACCATGGAATGTTCATTGATTACAATTTGTAGTGCTCTGTTAATAAGGTCTTAAATTCATGTTATGGTAATATGCAAACTATATTTAGAGTGGTGTCTATTAGGATGAGGAGGTGGAGATAACAATATACAAAGCCATAATAATACATTTGATAGTCTATAGGACTGGGGTTTGTATATATTCTAAATTGCAAATAAATAAATTAAAAATGTACAAAGATTTTGCACAAGGAAAATCTATGGCAGGAGTGATACCAACTACCAGGAAAGGATTGAAAAGGCTAAAAGTATACTCTGTGTTTTATAGGATGCATAGGGGCGATTTGATCCAAGTATATGAATGTTAAAAAAGAGATGATGTATACTACTTTGGGGCTGGAGTTTGTAACTTATGAAAAGTTACTAGAAATAACAGTTATTTGATTAAGCTAGGTATAGTAAATTCAAATCCAGGAGCATTTTGTTTTTACTTTGGGGGATGGTGGTGGTGAAGGAATAAACTGCCTTTAAAAATCGTCCAGAAACAAAATCTTTTAAGTTTTAAAAAGAGTGTGGACTTATGGTTTGGTGATACGGTATACCATATTAGGGCTGATTAGTGCAAGGACTGTTGTGATCTCATCTGAGCTTTTTGGCCTAAGAAATACATTATAACATTGCAACACTGTAATTAGATAGATATTCAAAGCTATTATTGCAACAATAAAATCCAAAAGTGCAAAAGATATTAAATCACAATAGTTAAGACCTGTTTCTATTCACGATCTCAGTTAGCATAATGATACTTCAGGATAATATGGTCATTTTATTTTTGAGGCTTTGTTTTAAAGTGTAATCAACCATTTTATGAAAAATCTCCAGTTCCATACAATCTTTCATTAAACCCAGCGCAGCTATCTCCAGTGATTTTACATTTACTTGCTGCACTGTCAGTTAATACCTGCAGTTACTCTCAGTTCCTTTGTAGGATATGTCTTTTTTCTCCTCAGTTGTGCAATGGTAGAATTAACATATTTAACTATGAGTATGTGCACGGGGGGGGGGGGTGGACTGTATGGACATTTGATTTTTCGATGCTGTCACCCACAAATATGGCAGGTGCATTTCCAATGATTTTCAGTCACTGAGTTTATATTTAGAAAGTTGTGTGCTGACTCTGATAGGTGATCTACATTGTCTTAGTCCAGTAAAGAATTAAGTTGCACCTGTATTCTTTGTAGCCTCCAAGATAATGGAAACAAACTTAATTTTCCTTTCTACTCTGATTGGATGAATTGGTAGAATTTATTTATTTACTTATGGAATTATTTTTTGCAGAGCTCCTAAGATATAGTAGGTTTGCCAGTTTAATTACCAGCTGTATATTGTATTAGTTTACTTTTTTATCTGCTTCAGCAGTGATGTGAAATCGTTACAAAATGCACAATGCAAAATATAAATGAGACCATTTAGATCAACTATACGAACAATATGCATATGAGGTTCTTTGTAAATAATTTTTGTATTAAATAATTTCTGAGTTGCACAGAAATAGGGGATCCACATAGTCTGCTTTTACTGTGTCCAGTTAACTACTTCTGTTGTCTGGCTACAAGAAAAAGAGATGAATAAGAACCGGTTCTCATAAATCATACTTCAAATCATTTTCTTGGAAATTATGCCACACTACAGAATATTTGACACAGAAAACTAGATCTTGTTTTTTTTTTTGTTTTTTTTAGAGGATTCATCAATAGTTATTGTTTAATGTATCATGTATGACAATGCGTGTTGGTTAGAAGTGAGCATTTATGCAGACTTTGATTTTGGAGAGAAAGTGAATAAAAAAAAGAATGGGAATTGTTAGAGAAGGGAAACATGTAAATGTAGTAAAGATCAGAGAAGTATGGAGCAAAAATAGTTAAATGCAGTGCAAACCCATAAGGGAGTATATTCCAGTAAGATGTGGGGAAACATTTATTTAATTTTTGGGTAGAAAAATATTTTGTAACACAGGACTGATTCTAGAAATTGACTAACAATAAGATGCTTATTAGATCTGTCAGACTCGTGTTTTCAAAGTGCTTAGCAAGCATTGTATAAACTAATGTATTCTGCCTCAAATAATGCATAAAATTCACAAAATGTGCTGCTTCTCTGAATAGCCATTGTTCAAATCTGAACTGGTTTGTTGATGACAGAATATATGCCCTAAATTATTTATTGTGGATAGCCATCACAATACCTCACGCATTAGTTTATTGTAGTAAAAATGTTCCACTTACAATTTAAATTGTCTCCACTGTTCATGCGACAGCCTTTGCAATACATTTTTAAATATTCATCCTGCTTGTCTGACAAAATCCATTTCTGTCAACTCTACAATATGGATCGGCATTGTTTTCAAAATATTTTTTTGCAGGAGATGAAAGGTTTGCATTGCTACACATCATTTCTACATTTTCTCTATAAGCTAAGTTTCACCACTTAAAAAGGAGATAGTAGATTTTCTCAAGTTAGAACCGATTAAAACATGATGGATTAATAATCTATGTCAATCTTATTAGGAGACTTTCTATCAATTATTTCTCACAGAGTGTGGTAACAGAGTGGCAGAAATTGTCTAAAAAACCTAATCTTAAATATATTTAGAGCTTTAATGCAAAGCTGAAGTCATTATTCTGGAGGAGAGAAATACTGCAAAATAGATAATTGAGTTTCAGATGCATTGGATGCTGGGGAGTGAATAGTTACTAGATTAATGTCCCTCACTTATTCTTATTCCATTCCTGCACCAGCTTATCCTGTTAGTTCTACTCAGCAACTGACTGCAGGGAAAGAATAAAAAAAGTTTCTTCTCATAATTAGAAAACTTCTTTGCCACTTATAGCTTAAAATGCAATAAAGCTTGCAGGTCTCAGGATATCTGTAATTCTTTGTTTAAGATAAAACCTGAATAATGTATTAGACTACCAGTGAGACTTTAAATATCAATAGGCTGACCTCCCTTTGTTGTTTGTGGACCAACAGCTAAAAACAAAGGCATCATCATGCATACAGGATGATATTATTGATTAGAAGGATTAAAAAATGGAAAAGAAGGCAATTACTTAATAGACACGCTACAGCAAAATAGCTAGTTTAATCAATATTTGGTATCAGTAGGACAGATTAATGCAATGAAAAACTAATTTTAATACAGCAAATTGGCCATATACCTTAATTCCAAGCTGAACAGAGAAGATGCAACACAGAGAAAGGAGTGTGAAGTACCACGATAATTGAACTGCTTTAAAACAAGAATAATGAATGCCCCTTGTACGTTAATATTTAATGATCAGGTCAACCAAGAGTGGAAAATGGGATAACTGTGTAGCTGTGAGTTCCTAAGATGAATACATTCATAACAAGGTGCTTATTGCATTTAGCAGAGTAACTTATTTTTAGAAGAAGAAGATGACAGAACATAAAGTAAAACTGTAATACTATGCTCCAAATAAATGCAACTATGTCTTGAGTAGTAAGGATGCCGCAGTAATTATCAGGTTTATATCAAAGTCATGACAAAGAGCAGCCGCAGTGGTGCAGTGGTTAGCATTGCTGCCTCACAGAAAAAGGTTCTCCGGTTCAATTCTCAGCTGGGGTGCCTTCTGTGCGGAGTCTGCATGTCCTCCCTGTGGTCGCGTGGGTTTCCTCCTGGTGCTCCGGTTTCCTCCCACATCCCAAAGACATGCTGTAGGTGGCTTGGACACTCTGAATTGGCCCTAGGTGTGTGTGTGTGTGTGTGTGTGTGTGTGTGTGTGTGTGTGTGTGTGTGTGTGTGTGTGTGCGTGTGCGCCTTCTGTGGAAGGTTGGGTGCTGTGCTGGCAACTCGACACCATAAAACTCCACTGCCAATCATGAGCAGACAGATGATCCGCTGTGGCGACCGCTAACCGGGAAAAGCCAGAAGAAGATATCAAAGTCATGACAAAATATGTCCGCCTTGTTATATTTTGGTCTTCAAAACAAGTGCAATCATTCTTAACAAAACAGAACAGGATCTAAATGGTGTGTGGATTTCAGTAATGTCAAACCTTGTCTTTCAGAAAAGAATAAGAAATCTATTCTTCCCCATCTTTGCTTGTATGTTATCAAATTTGTAGTGAATACACACTGCAAGAACTGATGAACATTTCTTTGATTCTAATTCATGAAATAGCCAGAAGAAGTTGAAAAATAATTTCCATGTATTGTTTTTTTTCCAAATGAAATTAAACTGATGCATTTTTTTTTTGTCACTGCTCATGTCAGGGATCAACTACATATATAGTTATGTAAGTTGCTAACATATACTCTCTTTACTTCCTAGTTTAAAAAGTATGACTTTGGTGAAGGGTATGTGAGATAGATGAAATTTTATGAAATGCACCCTAAGTAATATGGAATTGTATAGAACCTTTGAGAGAGCTTGCAATTAATAGGAGATACAAGGACATTATCTTATAGGCTACATTATGAGTGTGCAAGTTACTGTCAGGATATTTTTACACTAGTGAGGTTAACTTGCAAATAGCTTCATGGATATAGCATTTCCTTACCTGAGAGGACCCTTGAGTGCCTTAGCACATACTCTAATGGATACTGATGAATGTTGTTTAAAAGGGAAGTTAAATATCTATTAAAGTAATTGTTGAAATGCTAAGGCTTAGACAATTTCCTTTAAATGTGAGAATCAAATCCCTGTACCTTTTGTCTGTGAGGTAAATACCTTAGTTATTATACCATCCCTTGGCCCTTAATAATCATAATTGATTATTAAATGAGTTGGTCTTGTGGACCATTTTAAGCTTAGCTCATTCCTCTTCATGAGAATCAAACTCTGTACTTTTTTTGTTATGAGGCAAATACCTTAGCTATTATTATAACTCCTAACCCTCAGACCCCCAACCCAGTATTATACTGTTATATTAGTTAAATCCATTTGTATTTTTAATGTAAGTTGAAATGCATCAATTTTGGCTAAATTCATCATTATTTTTGTGCATACATGAAAGGGGATTTTTAATAGAGGGCTTATTGTTCATAAAGCCACTAGTGAGACTACTGGCACTCTTATTTCCTATATTTTGAGGGCAAACATAATTCAGAAATAACTATACAAATTCAAGTAAGCACTTGATTCATAATAGATTTTGTAGCACACCCTAAGCAATGATCATTTGAAGTGATGCATATGAAAAATAGAATTAGAGATGACATATTTTTCTTAGTATAATAAACTCACCACTTTGTGCTGGGCCACTCCTTCTCGTCATCTTCTCATGTGTGTAGGCCAGTAATAAAGTCCACTGACTGACCATGTTCACAAATGATTACAGACTAGACACAGTCATAGAAACCCCCAAAACACAATCATTCTGCATGAAAGTTTAACACAGACTAATAACTGGTGCCAGAGTCATGTTCTAAAACTCAATGCCAGAAAATGCATAATAGTATATTTGAGAAAGACATCCATCCTAGGAAATTATGTCATTGATAATCTACCCAAAGAGTTGACCCTGTGGCCTGAACTTGGGAATGCATGTACATAGTAACTTAGCCTTTGACCAAGTAGTGTCTACTGTAGCAAGGAAATTATTCTGCATTACAGAACTTATAAGCAATTGTATGGCATCTATGTCCAAGGATGTCATTTTACTGTTGTACTCTGCCCTCAATAGGCAAATCATTCAGTACAATGTCCCTTCAGTCTGCACCTGGCCAAGCACATACAACAAATGGAGCATCCACAGAGGTTCCACACAAAAAGAATATATGGTGTAGACAAAATGTCCTATGCAGACCACCTGAAAGCCTTATCCTTATACTAGTCTCCTATAGACTGCTGAGAAGGGATCGATATCTGGCCTACAAAGCATCTCGCTGATTCGCAAGGGACGGCTTGCACCTGTCACCACTGGGCTTCCGGATATTGGCTAAGGCTCTTGCCACCCCCATAGTGCCTTTTTTAGGCAAGGCTCAAAAGACAAACCCACCTCCTTAGAAAACAAAAATGGACAAAAACTAAGGGTAATGCTGCTCAACGTCAGAAGTCTAAATCTCAAGATGCAGTCACTCAATGCACTCCTCAGTATGGAGAACATCGACATCTGTGCAGTAACCGAAACCTGGTTCAAGGCTCCTGAGAGCACCCCAGCGCTACCAGGCTATACCTCATATCATGCTTTTCAGCCCCAAAACCCAGGCCGAACCACAAAGGGAGGGGGAGTGTCCATATTCATCAAGGACACCCACACCTCCAGGTTAGTAGCAACACATGAAGCATCGGAGACCATACAGGTGCAACTAACCATAGGCAAAACTGCTATACAACTGGTAGCATGTTACAGACCACCCTCCCAATCTCAGGAACCCCACTCAGCCTTCCTGAATACATTGGAGGATATGAATGTATCACAAAATACCATCATACTGGGAGACTTCAACTACCCTAACATAGATTGGGTACATTATTCTAGCCCTAACACCCTAGTCCAAAGGTTCCTGGAATTCATAAATTCAAATGCACTGGAACAACTAGTCACCTCTCCCACTAGGGGAGATAATATACTAGACCTGGTCATCACAAACATGGGGACAAAATGCTCCACACCGGAGGTATACCCCTCACTAGTGAGATCTGACCACAAACTTATCACCCTGGATATACATATCCCACCTCCACTCCCAGCACAAAAGACCACAGTGAAAAACTTCTCAAAAGCAGATTTCACTCTTCTTAAGACTGAGATGGTATCCTTTAAGCCCACTGGGCCAGTGGATACCACATCCCACAATGCTGAATCCTTCACAAATGCTTTCTATGGACATCTCCAAGAATGCATGGATCATGCAATCCCAAATAAATCCAAGTCCCTCTCCACCAAAGGCTAGCGTCCTGTCTGGTGGACCTCAGCCATTAACAAATTGTATAACAAAAGAAGGTAGCTACTGCACGACAGAGCAAAATCCCATAAAGGTAAGACATCTCTGATCAACACTAGCAGAAAACTACATTCTCTCATAAAAACATCCAAGGCCAACTTTGAGAGAAAAATCGCTAAGGACATAAAGATAACCACAAAGCCTTCTTCAGCTATGTTAGAAACCTGGGCAGAAACCCTCAGATATGCTCTGAGTTAGTTCACAACAACAAAAAATACACTGAACCCACAGATATTGCCAACATTCTGGCTGACAGGTTCAGTGCAAATTTCTCCCCTCCCTCACCCCCAAAAGAAGAAATACTTATCCCAGCTGAATGTAATATCCCTGTCATCTCAGATGTCCAGGTGAGAGCCGCCCTCAGCATAGCTAAAAACACAGCATCAATGGGACCTGATGGTATCCTGGGTTGCGTGCTACATGAACTCCAAGACGAGCTAAACACACACATAAAAATGCTATTTAACCTTAGTCTTACTACAGGATATGTACCTGAACACTGGCGTACAGCAACAGTGGTCCCACTCCACAAAGGGGGTACCTCTACAGACCCTGGGAACTACCGCCCCATAAGCTTAACCAGCCTCATCTGCAAAGCTATGGAAAGAATCATTATGGAACTCATAAACAGAGACATTGGGGACCTACAGACTCTTGACCCTACCCAGTTCGGCTTTGTAAAGGGTAGATCCTGCCTTTTGAACCTGGTTGACTTTTTCGAAACAGTCACTAGAGCCATTGATGAGGGCAAAGCAGTCCATACAGCCTACCTGGACTTGGCTAAGGCCTTCGACACAATACCCCATTCAGGCATCATAGATAAGCTCAACAGCTTAAATATAAACCCTTATGTCACTAGATGGGTTGCAAACTGGCTAAAGGGCAGAACCCATAAAGTTAAAATCGCTGGAGCAATGTCAGACTCAAAGCCAGTCACAAGTGGTGTCCCACAGGGATCTGTCCTGGGACCCCTCTTGTTCGGCATTTATTTCTCAGATGTTAAAGCAAACATGGGAGGGTTGTGGCTGACAAAGTTCGCAGATGACTGCAAACTAGGCGCCATAGTTGATACATCAGCGGACACATACATCCTACAAAAAGGTCTCACAGAAACGGACAACTGGTGCTGGAGTCATGGCCTTAAACTAAATGCCAAAAAATTTATAGTCATTCCTTTTGGGAAAAACAAAGTAATCACAAATTATCACATAGACAGCAACCCACTGAGTATGGAAAAAGTAATCAGAGACCTTGGGACCCAAGTCGACAGCGACCTCTCATTTGACACCCACGTTGCCAAAGTGGTTAGAAAGACATTCTACCTTGCACACCTTATCATGAAGGGATTCACATCCAGATCCAAGGATGTCATTGTACCCCTATACTCCTCCCTCATCAGACCCATGATTGAGTACAATGCCCCATTTGGTATGTACCTCACCCAGCATTTGCAACAGCTGGAGAGACCACAAAAGTACCTCACCAAGAGGATCAAGGGTCTCCAACATATGTCTTATTCTGCCAGACTAAAGAAACTCCAGCTCTATTCAGTAGTATACCGCCTGCTCAGAGGTGATCTGTGCCTGACGTACAAGGCCATGTCCAATCAGGAACTGATGGACATGCTCCACCTCAAAAAATCCAAATCCATCAGAACCACGAGAGTTAAAGACTTAAACCTCAGCACAAGTATGAATAGGACATGCTGGAGGGATAGATTCATAACCCAGAGGCTTCCAGTGCTCTAGAACAAGTTCCCAGTTCATGTTAGGCAGAGCCCCTCACTGACTCTCTTCAAGAGAAATCTTGATGAGTGGATGGGAGATTGTAAGTTTACCCCAGGGGTCACATCTGTGTCACTACTAGACAGGGGCACAGTAAACTAATTCTATTATATAAGGACACCTTCACTGTGTCACTACTAGAGAGAGGCACACTATTCTAAATCTATTCTGTGCATTTTTGTACCATTTCATGGGGTGGCAAAAGCCACATCACTATGGCTAGGCTTACAAATGCCCCAGGGCAGATAGCCTAGTACTAAACTATGAAACTATGAAACTATCTCCTGATCCGGCCCTTATAGACCTGTTGCACATCCAGAAATCAAATAATATCAAAAACACCCAATCTACAGAGCTAAAGTCCATCTACAACATGGGTAAGACATGTAGGAGGGACAGTAATGTGTCTCAAAGACCATGTCTTTCTTGGAAAAGATTTTCAGTCTATGATATAGACCCCGTCCCTGCATGTATTCAAGTGCAACTTGGATCAGTGGATAGGCAATTGTAAATCTACCCCTGGCTCCCACCTATGTCCCTATTAGAAAGAAGAAGAATATAAATGCAGGACAACTCTTGGCCAAGCTATACCCCCTACAAAATGAGTGTTATCATGATTTGCTTAATACATTTGGGAAGCATGGGTAAGCTTAAAAAGGCCCTTTATCATTTTAACCCTAGTAGTAATCATGTATGAACCTATAAATGTATTAACTCAAACTCTCCCTATAGTTTAACACTGCAGCATTTAGCAGTATGAATAGACAAAGAAAAAACAAATAGAATTAGAACTTACTCATCAGATATATGTGCTTTATGCAGCTAGTATGATGATTAAATCAGAGGACAACAGCATTAATATTCTCAGTGACAATCACTTCCAGTTCTTATATATATATATATATATATATATATATATATATACATATATATATATATATATATATATATATATATATATATATATATATATATATATATATATATATATATATATATATATATATATATCTATACTGAGTAAATTATTTTTCTTAGTGATTATACCTAATGGACTAATACAGACAACAATGCAGTTAACATATACTGCTGCTAAAACGTGCATCCATCAGTGATTAACTAATCTGATTCAATGTGTTGTTTTATTGGTTTGCATTATTCTGATACAGGGCTGCTAACTGTTTGATTTTGGAAATCAACGTAACAACAAGACAAACTTGAAACAAAACAGGGAGGCAGCGAGACTCTGAAACCAATCCACACTTTTAAAATAAAAACCAGAAGGAATTTTATTAATATAGTAATGTAAAGTGCTTTTCATCCCTCTTGTAACAGGACTTCTTCAGACATGAAATACTACGATGAACTACCATTTAAAACAAGATGTGTATACAGACATGTGTTTCCAACCACCAATCAACTGACAAAGGCAATTATTAATTAGACATTGTTTAAAACTAATACTCAATTTAAAATGTCCATAATAATATAACATGAGAAAGAGTGTGCCATAAATAAAAGTACCTAGCAACACTAGATACAATATTGTCTATTCATAACCCTACAGTAGCTAACCTAAATACATAATAAATACAAATATTAATAAATATTCAACATTTTTTTAAGTCTTAAAAACAACATATTAATTACAATACATGTGAGAGTTAGGGGTACCAATAAATATTCCTTTGTTAAAAATTAATAATATTACTTTTAAGGGTTCTAGAAGTTATTATAAAAGTTGTTATAAAAGTTATAAAAGTTACTAATAAAAGCCAAAATTAAACTTAAACTGCCTATGGATGTGTTAAAACAACTACATAAGGTCCTTGTCATGACCGTAATGCAGTCCTAAAAGCCAAAGTTGGGTCTGTATAGATCAACTACAGGGTACTACCTCAAGAGGCTTTTTTGTTTCAAAATACAGACAATAGAATAAACCTCGTTCAAACCTGGGTAATGACAAGCCCGAGTACGCAATTGCCAAACGAATTCAAGCTTCTCCAAAAGTAAAGAGGATGGCCTCCCTCATATCAGGCAGGATACAATCAATTGCTCTAAATTGAAATGAATGGTTCAGATACTCTCCTACATGCCTAGCCAAAGCATTTTCTTGTTTCTTTTTCCTAATGTTATAAAGATGTTCATATGCTCTCTCTTTTAATTTCCTATCGGTTTTACCAATATAGAAAGCAGAGCATGCTTGGCATTGGGCTAGGTAAACCACCCCTTTTGAATTGCAATTGAATCTGTACTTAGACTTAAAATTAACCCCATTAATGGAGAAACTTTGAGCTACATCCATGTAGGGGCAATAAGAACACATGAAACATTTATATAAACCCTCACAATTACTAAAATTACCCATCACTCCTTTGGTAGTTTCCAGTAAATTTTTCAGATTCTTCCATCATCTAATCACTACCATAGGTGGGTCATGGCATTTATTAAATAGGGTATGATCCGACTTAAGTAAGTCCCAATTCTTTTTTATTATATCCATAATACTAAAGGCATCCATACTAAATGCAGTAATACAACTAGGTATATCTACTGAGTTCCTTTCGTTGTTAAAACGTTCTGGGTTGGTGCCTTGCTTTTCATGACTGTGTTCTATTACCAGAATAGGTTGGTAAAACCCCCTCAACCTTTTCTCTTTAACCTCATTAATTAGGTCTTTCACAAGTGATTTGGGGTATCCTCTTTTAAAAAACATTTCCCCAAGTTTGTCACATTCCAATAAGAATTCCATGTCATGGGAAACCATTCGTGCTGCCCTCACCAGTCGGCCCTTGACTACAGAACGTTTCTGCAAGAAAGGCAGGGGCTGCTCATGCTATTGGTCTGCAGGACTGCAGCCCTCCCACCTAGAAATAAAAGAAATACAAAACATAAAACATAAACTTTAAAAAATATATATTTTCTTTTTTTACCGAGTACAGGACTTCCACGCATGTGCGGACACACTCAAACTGCCCCACAGATGCCCAGGAATCTCTGCGAACTCCGACTGCCTGCGTAGCAGTCCAGATGCAGAGAAGATATTTTCTGCCCCACAGATGCCCAAGATGCCATGCGGTAGACAACCGCACAGAAGAGAGGAGCTCCGGACTGCTTGAGCCACAGACAGGACCAATCGGGAGAGAGGTAAGACCAATCAGGAGTGAGGTAAGTTCTCCTGCAGGAAGCATTAAGTCGAGCATGGGTTTTCTGAGACAATGGAGTTGGATTAAGTCGAGCGCAGGTTTGCTGAGACAATGGAGTTGGATTACTGCTTTCCGGAGTCCTGAAAGCCATTTACAGGTAAGGTGTGTTAGTGGAAATAGCTATTTATTCAAATGTGTGTGTGTGTGTATGTGTGTATTGCTCCTGTTTTTGTTGTCAGTGGGGCTGTTGTGCAAATGTAGGAAGAAGGGAATGAAAGGAAACTTTTTTTAGTGCTTCATTATTCATGGGTGGGAACAACATTTGTGTACAAATAGCTGCATTTTTGTAGTACCTTACGTGTTTTTTTTTTTTTTACTTTTTTGTTAGATTTCAAAACTGAGACTGTATTTTCAACAGCTCAGGACTGAACAGCAGAAATGTGGGGCTATGGCTTTTTTTTTTACTACAGTAATCAGAAGATCTTAATTGACAACTCCTTTCCTGGAAGAAAATCTTCATTTTAGAATATTGTTTATTACAAGCATTTTGGGAGTTATATTTGACCAATGCGTACTCCAGGGTTTTTGTTCCGTGGTCTTCAGGACTGAAAGGCTCATCTGAGCGACCCGCAAGTTTTTGTGATGAATGCGATTCTGCATCATTTTATTGTGTTTACTGCTCGTGCTTAAAATCGGGAATTGCAACTGTAACACAGCTAGTTAACTAGGAAATTGCCTTCATTTAAAACACAGTCCTTTATAACCGATTAAGGTAATTTGGCAGATTTGAAAGAGCTACAGGCGTGTGCTCATTATGCATAACAGGTTTCATAGTTGTTGAGTATTTGTACTTGTGACCACTGGCTTACCTGCACTTGTGTGTTATTTACTAAAGGAGTACGTGGTTACGTACAACCTGAAATAATTGCTACTGCAATGTATTCCAGTAAGAGACATGAGAATAACTGACATTGTTATTGATACTTGGTTATAATATTGCAACTTTCAAATATGTAAGTAGAGTAGAGGACGTTGAGAAATGTGATGAAGAAGGACTGTTGATGTTGTAGATACTTGGTTTTAGTTTGTAACTTTCAGACGTGTTGCAAGAAATGGAACAGAGGAAGTAGAGCAGTGATGAAGTAGGTCTGCATGCGTTTATTAACATAGTCTGCAAGACGATTGCTTTAAAAAGAGGGTGCAGTCTTTCTGCTTTAGTTTTGCTTGCCTGTGCACTTGGCAGTCTGTCTGCTTGTACGTCTTTCTAAGACAGTTGTGTGTACTCAGCCTGTAAATGATTCATCTCACAGGCCCATGCTTGCACTTATAAAGGCTATCAGAACTTGTCAGAGATTTGGGATGAATGGCTACGTTTAAAAAGGCCCTCATGATCGTTAGCCTAGTAAACACCTGTCTATGTGTGTGTAATGCCCCAGTTGGTTTATACTGGTGGCTGGAGAGAACTCAGGCTACCTGCTGGTGGACTTGAACCTTATACTTTGAGTGCAGATAATAAGAACCTGAATTCCCTACCCCACCACCATTTGTGAAATATTTGCACATTTTTGTCTCATATTTTGTTCTGTTCCTAGTAAAATCTGAGGTTTGTGAGTTTTTAATTCTTTAAATAGTTGATGGTGCAGTAGTAGCATTGCTGCCTCACAGCTAGATGTTTTTTTGGTTTGATTCCTGGCTGGGGTGTCTTCTGTGTGGTGTCTGCATGTCCTCTCTGTGTTTTTGTGAGTTTGCTCTGCTGTCCTCTCATGTTACAAAGACATGTGTCTGCAGTATTTCTCCCTGGGCCTCTGCTGAAAATTGGCTTTTGTTCCAAGTCAGACTTTTCTGGTTAACAAATGTTAAATAAGTAAGATTGACAGGCATTTGAATTTCAGAATTCATATTCTTCTGTAAGTACATAGTAACACAAAACCTTTTATTCTAGCAATGTTCTAAGTTTATAATAATGACAGACATTTGAGTTTCAGATTTCATACCCTTCAGAAAATCCATAACAATGCAAGACCTACTATTCTATTATCTTTCTAAGTTTATAAGAGAAATATTTAAAATTGTCCTTATTTTTGGGCCTTTATCCCGCTTCTTTGTATGGCTTTGTCCAGATTTCTTGCTCTGGGGGTGAGAGATATGACAAATGTGTGAGAGATATGACAAATGTGTCAGGGCCATCACAGTCAGCCAGAGACATTTCAAATTGTGACATAGTTGTTGCACCCCACTCCCCCATGTAGTGACTCTGGATGTGTCCAAGCAAGGCAAGGAACAGTTATGCAGTGTAAATGTGCAGAGTATTCCCCATCCAAGATAGACACAAGTACTACAGTGGCTTTTCATCTGTCCTTGATTTTGCAGACTGTTCTGGTTTCTGTCTATACAGTTGATTTATGCTTATTATTAATCAGAAAGTGCCTGTTGCTCTGTGTTTAAGTAGCAATGCTTTAATGACCATCAGGTAAGCTTGTCTGAGATTGTAAGATGCAAGTAAGCTTTAATAAGCATACTGTTAAAGAATTGCCAACATTGAAAGCCTTTCTGTTGTTACCATGCAGAGAATACTTACATAACTAGATAACATGTAAGCCTTGTGTATTGAAATGCATATGACAGTATTTGTAATAAAGGATAGGATTACATTATTTTAAGAAGCTCATTACATTTGTTGGAGATTTGCAGTCATCTTTTCAGGCTTTGCCTGTAAACTAAACAGAATGCCAGTCTATCATGTGTGGTCCATTACCTGTGCAGTAATCCTTTACTCAATGTATCTTGAGCTTGTTTCTTGTTTGCATTTCATTTTTTACTTTGATCATGTTTTCCCCATGAAACAAGTAGATCATTGTTGTCAGGCAGCAGGTTGTTTTTGGATAAGAAATATTTTTACAAGTGAGGGTATCACAGAGATTGTTACTTTCAGCGTGTTATTTGGTACTTTAATAAAGCTGAATATAAATTATAATTAGAACTGCAGTGCAAGGAGAAGTGGTTTGAGTTGAGTGCTGCTTGTTTTTCTTATACTTGATTTTGACTGGTATTCCAGTAATGTATTTAAAAAGTAATTTATTTTTTCATGCCTCACAACCTTTTTGTTTCCATCTAGATATTAAGTAAGCTGTCATGCAGCCAATGCATTGAAATTTTTTTTCTTCTACACTTCCTTTTGTCTTGATTGGACTCTCATAATGACGGTTTGGCATCCAGGGCAGCGTATTTAATTAAAGTTACAGTTTTTGTGGTTTTAAGCATAGCTCCCCGCCTTTCTAGTTGGCCACACCCCTTTCCATTGACCCCACATATTCAGCTGTCTCCTGCAGTCCCCCCTTTGATTTGAAGTCACTGGCCGCCACTGGAGAAAGGGTGACAACTGCTGAAATGTAGAAAAGCATTTGAATAGGTTTCCTTTCTAAAAATTCTGGCTGTGTAACAATTATTGACAAAGTCCTGCCTCAAGTCAACATCCAGGTAGGCTATTCTATCAGTACTAAAAGTATATGTAAACTTTAAAAAACTTGTTGTACTGTTAAAATATGACACCAACTTACAAGCATCATCTTCATTCCCCTCTACTAACATTAATATGTCGTCCAAGAACCGTGTATAAAATTGAATCTGCCCTACAATATGTGGAACCCTGTTCACATATTCCCTTTCCCAGTATGCTATTACTAAATTCGAAAAGCTGGCCCCACAAGGGGAGCCCATTGCCATGCCGATTTTTTGCAAATAAAACTTGTTATTAAAAGTTATAAAATTATTGGACAAAATAATATCCAGAAGTTCTTCCAATAGGCAAATTTCAGATTTATGAGCCCCCAACCCATGCAATAAGAGACTAACCCACTTGATACCCTCCATGTGTGGGATCGACGAGTACAAGTCCTTTACATCAATCGTTAAAAAATTCAAATTGTCATGAAATTGAAGTTTTTTGATGTTACGCAGAAAGGAAAATGAGTCCTTTCAAATCCGTTGCTGTTTTATCACATATTTTTTTCAAAATGTGGCCTGCATATTTAGCACATGCATAAGTTATATTATTTCTTGCGTCTACTAAGGGTCTCATAGGTGGATCAAAAACACTCTTGTGTATTTTCAGTATAACAAACAAAATGGGCATCTTAGGGGCTGGCATACTTAAAAAAATTAAAACTAACAGCATTGATTCTCACCTCAATAAACATTTCATCCAAAGATCACTGTAACGTCCCATAGGCACCATTAAGTTAATTTATTGATACTTCTAAATATGCCTCACTGTCAAGATCTTTCTCCATTCTCAATTTATAGTCATCATTGTCCATGATTACCAAGCCCCCACCTTGGTCAGGTTGCATCACTCGAACTGGTGCCTGCTGTAATAAGACGAGGGCTTTTTTCTTATCCCTTGTTATATTGTATCATTCAGTTTGTTTATGTGTATTAGAATAATTGTAAAAATCTAGCTCACAAATGTGTTCAAAAAAAGCTAGTGTAGGGTGAAGAGGTGGGCAATAGGTGCTAGAAACATTAAGTGCATTGTCTACCCGGCCATTACATCCCAACAGAAATTTTAAATTTAGTTTCTTGTAAACAGGTTTAAATTAATGACAATGTCAGCAATTTCACCTTTTCTAGTTGGTATGAATGTGTGACCCTTAGCCAACAAATCGGCTAACAAACTGTCTACATTAATGCTGGAAAAGTTAAAAATTTTAAAGTCACCTTGGGAATTATAAGTGACTCTACATCCATTTAAAAATGTTTTAGCTACCTCCGCCTTTGATGTTGTTTGTTCACTATGCTGTAAATCACTCATGGTAGACCTTGCCTCAGGTTGTAGCCTGAGGCTTGTTTCCGAAAATGTACTTCTCCATTAGGCGGCACAGAGTCCCTGTAGGGTTGTGGGTTCCTTGTATCATTTGAATTAATAATAGTAGAAGTAGAAAAAACACCTTTCCGGGTTGGATTATGCCACTTTAAGTTTCCATTTCGAGCACCATAATTGAAGGAGCAACTTGTTGCTTTATCAGCCTGATGGAAGCTCAAGGCCCTGCCCTCCTCTTCACTTCCACCAATCACCACCCCAGACTGGGAGGGAGGAGGTTTGGGATAGGCTACTCCCACCCTGTATGCTTCTCTATTCTCTGTCCCTTTTCAGTTTTTTTTTTTGGTAGCCTTCAATTTGACCATATACTGGTCAATACTTGTGAAAACATGTTCATACTCAAATTTGGATCGTGAAAAGTCAAGATCTTTTTTAATGATTTTATGTAACAAAGTAGCTTCCTTGAGTAATTAATCGGCCGCTAATTGGTAATGTTTACTCATTCAGCTGAGAAGTTCCAAACCATGCCTGTCAAATAAGGTTAACAAGTCTTTGTGAAAATTAGAGCCATCTATTTGCCCTGTTGGGCATTGCCATTATCTAAGTCCTTTAGGGAAAATGCCTACACCCATACACTCTTTAAAATAAACAATTTTCAAATGTAGCTTCTTAAGCTTAACAAGTTTAGAGTCCAGTACCTTAAGGTTAGTTGAATATTGGATGACCCTTCAGCCGGATGCTCCGTGTTGGTGTTTGTACTAGAAGTAGGATCCTGGAAGGATGGAACATCATTTAACCAAGAGCCTAGTCTCACCATCAAAGCTCCAATAAGCCCCAAGGTTTCAGTCCTTGGACGTTCAGCATTCTCTCCAACCCATTGTGAGTCAACCTCCGTACTCCTAGGGTTAGTCGGTTGTAAATAAATACTCATATTTAACAAACTTCCTGGGCTGCTATCAGTATAATGGGGAAGGTTGCTGGCTGTCAAAACAAGTTGTGGGCTAACATTTCCTGGTGGCTAGGAAAGTGTTGGATTACGAGATAATGAGTCCATTCTAGAAGCCAGTATTTCCACCTGTTGCCATCCAACAAGTGCTGCTAAAATTCTGATGTTGTTTGTTTGTGAGGTTGGTGGAATTGTATTCGATGAATTCTCAATGCCTCGACTCCAAGCTAGTTCCAAAATACAACGTAACGACAAGACAAACTAGAAACAAAACAGGAAGGTAGCGAGACTCTGAAACCAATCCACACTTTAAAATAAAAAACAAAAGGAATTTTTTTTAAAATTGATTATGTTGAGTCCTACTACCACGCTATCTTCTCTGTGAAACAACGAAATACACAGAGGAAATGCAGTACAGGCTCCAGATAAAAGGTTTTTAATTCAATACAACTCACTGTTGTTCATACATTAAATAGTCCAGGAAAATGTAACAATGTGAACAATATAGTTACTTCTAAAATAAAAAACTTACAAACTTTAAAACTTGTTAAGTGCTTTCACCTATGCTATGTAGGCTTCCTCAGAACCTGAGTTCTGCATGGTAAAAGGAATTTTATTAATATATTAATGTAAAGTGCTTTTTGTCCCGCTTGTACTGGGACTTCTTCAGACATGAAACACTACAATGATCTACCATTTAAAACATGTGTGTACAGACATGTGTTCCCAACCACCAATAAACAGACAAGGGCAATTATTAATTAGACATTGTTTCAAACTGATACTCAATTTAAAATGTCCATAATAATATACCATGAGAGTGTGCCATAAATAAAAGTACCTAGCAACACTACATATAATATTGTCTATTCATTACCCTACAGTAGCTAACCTAAATACATAATAAATACACATATTAATAAATATTCAAAACATTTTAAAAAGTCTTAAAAACAACATATTAATTACAATACAAATGGGAGTTAGGGGTACCAATAAACATTCCTTTGTTAAAAATTAATAATATTACTAGGCATTATTATATGTAGTGTTGCTAGGTTCTTTTATTTAGGCACACTCTTCTGGTTTTATTTTAAAAGTGTGGATTAGTTTTGGAGTCTCGCTGCCTTCCTCTTTTGTTTCTAGTTTGTCTTGTTGTTACGTTGTATTTTGGAACTAGTTTGGAGTCGAGGCATGGAGAACTCATCGAATACAATTCCACCAACCTCACAAACAGATGACATCAGAATTTTAGCAGCACTTGCTGGCCAGCTATCACAACAGGTGGAAATACTGGCTTCTAGAATGGACTCATTATCTGGTAATCCAACACTTTCCTAGCCACCAGGAAATGTTAGCCCACAACTTGTTTCGACAGCCAGCAACCTTCCCCATTATACTGATAGCAGCCTGGGAAGTTTGTTAAATATGAGTATTTTTACAGCTGACGAACCCCAGGAGTATGGAGGTTGACTCACAACTGGTTGGAGAGAATACTGAACGTCCGAGGATTGAACCCTTGGGGTTTATTGAAGCTCCAACAGTGGGGCTAGGCTCTTGGTTAAATGATGTTCCATCCTTACAGGATCCTACTTCTAGTACAAACACCAACACGGAGCATCCGGCTGAAGGGTCATCCAATATTGCAACTAACCTTAAGGTACTGGACTCTAAACTTGTTAAGCTTAAGAAGCTACAGTTGGAAATTGTTTATTTTAAAGAGTGTATAGGTGAAGGCATTGTCCCCAAAGGACCTAGATCATGGCAATAGCCAACAGAGCTAATAGATGGCTCTAATTTTCACAAAGACTTGTTAAACTTATTTGACAGGCACGGTTTGGAACTTCTCAGCCTAATGAGTAAACATTACCAATTAGTGGCCAATGAATTAATCAAGGAAGCTACTTTGTTAGATGAAACCATTAAAAATGATCTTGACTTTTCACAATACAAATTTGAGTATGAACGTGTATTCTCAAATATCAAAAGTATATGGCCAAATTGAAGGCTACCAAAATGAAGAAATTGAAAAGGGACAGAGAAGCATATGGGGCAGGAGTAGCCTATCCCAAACCTTCTCCCTCCCAGTCTGGGGTGGTGATTGGTGGAGGTGAAGAGTAGGGCAGGGCCCAGAGGTTCCATCAAGCTGATAAAGCAACGAGTGGGTCCTTCAATCATGGTGCTCAAAATGGAAACTCAAAGTGGCATAATCCAACTGGGAAAGGTGGTTTTTCTACTTCTACTGTTATTAATTCAAATGATACAAGGAACCTACAACCCTATAGGGACTCTGTGCCACCTAATGGAGAAGTAAATTTTTGGAAACAAGCCTCAGGATACAACCTGAGGCAAGGTCTACCACGAGTGATTTACAACACAGCGAACAATCACCATCAACGGTGGAGGTAGCTGAAACATTTTTAAATGGATGCAAAATCACTTATATTTCCCAAGGTGACTAAAATTTTTAACTTTTCCAGCCTTAATGTAGACAGTTTGTTAGCCGATTTGTTGGCTAAGAGTCAAATATTCGTACCACCTAGAAAAGCTGAAATTGCTGACATTGTTATTGATTTAAAACTGTTTATGAGGAAACTAAATTTTAAATTTCTGTTGGTATGTAATGGCTGGATAGACAATGCACTTAATGGTTCTAGTACCTATTGCCCACCTATTCACCTTACACTAACTTTATTTGAACACATTTGTGAGCTAGATTTTTATAATTATTCTAATACACATAAACAAACTAAATGATACAATATAACAAGGGATGAGAAATAAGACCTAATCTTATTACATCAGGCACCAGCTAGAGTTTTGCAACCTGACCATGGTGGGGGCTTGGTAATCATTGACAATGATAACTATAAATTGAGAACGGAGAAGGTACTTGACAGTGAGGCATGTGTAGAAGTATCAATAAATGAACTTAATGGTACCTATGGGAGGTTACAGTCATCTTTGGATGAAATGTTTATTGAGGCGAGAATCAATGCTGTTAGTTTTAATTTTTTAAGTATGCCAGTCCCCAAGATAACCATTTTTTTGGTATACCGGAAATGCACAAGAGTGTTATCAACCCACCTATGAGCCCCTTAGTAGACGCAAGAAATAGTATAACTTATGCATGTGATAAATATGTAGACCACATTTTGAAAAGATATGTGATAAAACAACAACAGATTTGTAAGGACTCATGGTCCTTTCTGGCTAACATCAAAAAACTTCAATTTCATGACAATTTGAATTTTGTAACGATTGATGTAAAGGACTTGTACTCGTCAATCCGGCACATGGAGGGTATCGAGTGGGTTAGTCTCTTGTTGCATGGGTTGGGGAAATCTTAAATTTGCCTATTGGAAGAACTTTTGGATATTATTTTGTCCAATAGTTTTATAACTTTTAATAACAAGTTTTATTTGCAAACAATCGGCATGGCAATGGGCTCCCCTTGTGGGGCCAGCTTTTCAAATTTAGTAATGGCATACTGGGAAAGGGAATATGTGAACAGGGCTCCACATATTGTAGGGCAGATTCAATTTTATACACGTTTCTTGGACAACATATTTATGTTAGTAGAGGGGAATGAAGATGATGCTTGTAAGTTGATGTCATATTTTAGCAGTACAACAAGTTTTTTAAAGCTTACGTATACTTTTAGTACTGATAGAATAGCCTACTTGGATGTTGACTTGAGGCGGGACTTTGTCAATAATTGTTACATAGCTAGAATTTTTAGAAACGAAACCTATTCAAATGCCTTTCTACATTTCAGCAGTCGTCAGCCTTTGTCACAGAAATGTTCTGTGGTCAAGGGTCAACAGGTGAGGGCAGCGCAAATGGTTTCCCATGACATGGAATTCTTAAGGAATGTGACAAACTTGGGGAAATGTTTTTTTAAAAGAGGATACCCCGAATCACTTGTGAAAGACCTAATTAATGAGGTTAAAGAGAAAAGGTTGAGTGGGTTTTACCAACCTATTCTGGTAATAGAACACAGTCATGAAAAACAAGGCACCAACCCAGAACGTTTTAACAATGAAAGGAACTCAGTAGATATACCTAGTTTTATTACTGCATTTAGTATGGATGCCTATAGTATTATGGATATAATAAAGAAGAATTGGACTTACTTTGGTCTGATCATACCCTATTTAATAAATTCTATGACCCTCTCAAAGTAGTGTTTAGACGAGGGAAAAATCTGAAAGATTTACTGGAAACTACCAAAGGAAAGATGGGTAATTTTAGTAATAATAAGGGTATGTATAAATGTTTCATGTGTTCTTATTGCCCCTACATGGATGTAGGTCAAAGTTTTTCCATTAATGGGGTTAATTTTAAGTCTAAGTACAGATTTAATTGCAATTCGATGGGGGTGGTTTAGCTAGCCCAATGCCAAGCATGTTCTGCTTTCTATATCGGTAAAACTGATAGGAAATTAAAAGAGAGAGTGCATAAACATCTTTATAACATTAGGAAAAATAAACAAGAAAATGCTTTGGCTAGGTATGTAGGAGAGTATCAGAACCACTCATTTAAATTTAGCGCAATTGATTGTATCCTGCCTGATATATAGAGGGAGGCCAGCTTCTTTACTTTTGGAGAAGCTTGAATTAGTTTGGCAATTGCGTACTCGGGCTTGCCATTACCCAGACTTGAATGAGGTTTATTCTATTGTCTGTATTTTGAAGCTAAACATCCTCTTGAGGTAGTACTTTTTAGTCGATCTATACAGACCCAAGTTTGGCTTTTAGGACTGTACTACGGTCATGACAAGGACCCTATGTAGTTGTTTTAAGACTTCCATAGGCAGTTTAAATTTCAAGTTTTAATTTTGACTTTTATAAGTAACTTTTATAATAACTTTTATAATAACTTCTAGAACTCTTATAAGTAATATTATTAATTTTTAACAAAGGAATGTTTATTGGTACCTCTAACTCCCACATGTACTATAATTAATATGTTGTTTTTAAGACGTTTTAAAAAAATTTGAATATTTATTAATATGTTTATTTATTATGTATTTAGGTTAGCTACTGTAGGGTTATGAATAGACAATATTATATTTAGTGTCGCTAGGTACTTTTATTTATGGCACACTCTTTCTCATGGTATATTATTATGGACATTTTAAACTGATTATTAGTTTGAAACAATGTCTAATTAATAATTGCCTTTGTCTGTTGATTGGTGGTTGGGAACACATGTCTGTATACACTTGTTTTAAATGGTAGTTCATTGTAGTGTTTCATGTCTGAAGAAGTCCCACTACAAGCGGGCCGAAAAGTGCTTTACATTAATATATTAATAAAATTCCTTCTGGTTTTTATTTTAAAATTGTGGATTGGTTTCGGAGTCTCACTCCCTCCCTGTTTTGTTTCTGATTTTGGAAATCAGCTGATATATGCTAATGAGTGTACTGCATGTTCTAAACGAATCTGGACTCATTCTTAAATAATTCTTATTTTGTTTTCTATTGCCTTTGTTTTCTGAAATTAAGACCTTTAGAGCAGAATTTTTGGAGCTTGGTGGAGCTTGCTGGAAAAAATATTACAGAACAAGTACATGGGAAGGAATTCTGCATATACATATAAGATGGACAAGGAACAAGGGCATGTTAGACGTGAGACAAAACACCATCCTGCATCAGCTCTGTATGCAGTGCCAGGGTATTCTAACAACCACATTTTCACTGGCTACATTTGTTTAACAACATGGACTCCATGTGGCAGTGAAGCACAACACATTCAGAGTACTCCAGCAGAGACTTCAACTGCCATAAAGCATTACACTTCATTAGGAAGTGGCTTTCAGGGTCAACTTGTACCATGTTGTGTGTGCTTTGTGTGTGTGTGTGTGTGTGTGTGTGTGTGTGTGTGTGTGTGTGTGTGTGTGTGTGTGTGTGTGTGTGTGTGTGTGTGATGTGATATGTGGTATGTGTTTGTGTGCATATGATTTGAATGTGATATGTTGTGTTTGTGTGCATGTGATTTGAATGTGATATGCGCTGTGCATGTGTGTGTGTGTGTGAGTGTGTGTGTGTGTGTGTGCATGTGCGTGGTCGTGTATGTGCATTTGTGTGCGTGTGTGTGTGTGTGTGTGTGTGTGTGTGTGTGTGTGTGTGTGTTTGAGATATGTGATGTGGTATGTGCTGGGTGTCTGTGTTTGCATATGCATATGCATACTAGTATAACACAAATATGTCCATGTGTGGCACACACCTTCAGTGTGGGGAACAATATGCAATCAACACTGCATTTTGCCATTATTGCTTATGACAAAGACACCAAGACCATCACTGAATACTGCCACCAGAGAAGACAATCACCCACCAGATGTTTGCTATCACCCATACCAAAACTAGAGTCAGTAATGCTTGACTACACTGTGTTACCATCTACCATGTATTCTGCAAAACTGTCAGTGTCACATCAGTCTTCCTTAAAACCACATTTAGCAATGCTAAGAATGACAGAACATGAGTTCATACAAGGCAGTACCTGTCTATAGTCCTATATGCTAATTACTTGCAACTGAAGTAGCAGTAAGCATTGACATGTATGAAAACAAACAGTACATCATGCCATAGTTATAGGTAGTGTGTAGCACAGATGGGTACTGTGACATTCTTATGGCCAGTGACCGTAGGAGGTCTGTGTTATTCCTCATCATGGATGATGTATCTTGATGTGTTCCTTTGTGTAGTGTGGCAATAATATTAGATATATAACACAATATGTATGTTGAAAGTAATTACTATGCTGTTTGGTGGGTTTCATTAATAGTGAACCCACCCTCTATTCCACTGAATATTGTTATAGACACTGGGCTGAAGAGCTGTTTGCTTGGAGTCTGAGTAAATATTATAGAGGTTCCATCTCTTCCACACTCATCCGGGTCATACATTTTCCCTCACAGTTGGCATGGTATGGTTCTTCAAAGTCAAAGTCAAAGAAAACTTTATTGTCAATCAGAACTACACAGCAGTGTAGCTGAATGAAATTACAATGCTTCGTTCTCCATGCAGGAAACAGTTGCACATATAGACAGAAAAAAATAAATAAAATATCACAGTAGAAATGTAATAAGTAGCAATTAGTAAGTATAAAGTAGGAAAGCAGTGACCCACACCCATCCCAGAACAGGAGACAAGAAAGACAAGGAACAATATGAAGGTAGTATTGTCAAAGTAAAACTGAAACAATAGCAGCATATCTATGATTAGACTGAATTATTCCACAGTTTGTATATTGCACTTTACAGTCCTTCAGTGTGTAGGTGAGCTACCTTAGTTTTGCACTTGGTTATTGCACATCCATAAAATAAGCCACTCGATAGTCTAGTTACGTAACAGAAGTGGTTGAGTGTTTCGACAGATTCATGATTAATTTCTCCTAAGAGTTCAACTGTCTAATGCAGAGTGGAAATAAACTGTTATTTAGTCTGTTGGTCTTACAATGCAGGCTTCTGTATCTCCTGCCTGAGTACAGTTGAGTATATAGACCATTGGCAGGATGCATTGGATCACTGGAAATCTTTTTGGCCATATCGATGCACTGGCATTTGTGTAGATCTTCCAGAGGTTTAAGGGAGGTGCCAGTGATTCTTTCTGATGACCTTACAACTCTCTTGAAAGCCTTCCAGTTCTGATTGTTACAGTTTCCATAGCAGACTGTAATGCTGTTGGTAAGGACACTTTCAATGCTACCCGTATAAAAGGTCTGAAGTATGGAGCTTGGTAATTTTGCCTTCCTGAGTTTCCTTAGAAACTGTAAGTGTTGCTGAGCTTTTTTGACTGGACTGGATACATGGACTGACCAGTATAAGTTCTCTGTGATATGAACACCCAAGAACTTTGTACTCTGGACCCTTTCCACTGTCCTCACTTTCATCACTAGAGGTTTGTGTGGTACTTGAGATCTTCTGAAATCAACAATTAACTCCTTTGTCTTGCTGACATTCAGTGATAGATTGTTGTTGTCACACCAGACGAGTACTTGATCAATTTCATTCATGTAGGCCTCCTCCCTGGTGTCTTTGAGCAGGCCTATAACAATGGTGTCATCCATGAATTTGATGATCCTATTTGTCTCATGTCTGGCCATGCAGTCATGTGTCAGCAGAGTGAAAAGGAAAGGGCTTAAGACACACCCCTGCAGTACTCCTGTATTCAAGATGATACTTTTGGTGCTGTTGTCTCCCGCATGAACCTTTTGAGGCCTTTCATTAAGGAAGCTCTGAATCCAATTGCATTAATGAGAGTCTATGCCCAGTTGAAGTAGCTTCGATATCAGATTCTGAGGGATGACAGTGCTGAAGGCAGAACCGAAATTGATGAATAGCAGTCTTACATAGCAGTTTTTGCCTTCTAAGTGGATTAGTGTTTCATGGAAATCTAGTGAGATGGCATCTCCTGTGCTGCAGTTTGTCCTGTATGCAAATTGCAGTGCTTCCAGTGTCACAGGTAAGACTGAGGGCTATATGATCTTTGACCAGCCTCTCCAGGCACTTCATTACCATCAAGGTTAAAGCAACTGGTCGGTAGTCATTCAGAGTTGTTCTCTGTGGTTTCTTGGGTAGAGGAATGATAGTCATCTCCTTGAAGCATTTCAGAACACTGGCTAGAAGGAGTGAGGTGTTGAATATGTCAGTGAGTACTGGAGCCAGTTCTGTTGCACACTCCCTTAGTAGTCTGCCCATGATGTTATCAGGGACAGCTGCTTTCTTCAGGTTGGCATGTTTTAGGGTACTGGTGACATCAATTGTATTGAAGCTCAGCATGGCTACATTCTTGTATTCAGGGATTCTGCATGTTGTTGTTTTGTTGTCAGTATCAAACCTACTGAAGAATTTGTTCAGTTGGTTCAGAAACTCAATGCTATCATCATATGAAGCTGGTGTAGGCTTGCAGTTGGTAATGGTTCCAATTCTTTTCCATAGTTGCCTGGTATCCTTCTGGCACCTGAAGTGGCTTTGGATTTTTCTGCCATAGGATCATTTCACCTCTTTGAAACTTTTGTTCAGTTTGACCCTGGCCACACTTAAAGCTTCCATATCTTGGGATTTGAATCAAATCTTTTCTATGGTGTTTGGATATCATCCTCCCATACCTACCCTCTCCAGTGAAATCTGCAACCACCTTTGCCCAGCTGCATTCCTGAGGCTCCTTGTGCCACCCCCACCCCCCAGTCATCCTCAGTGCTGTACATATTAAAGCTAAAGTGAACTTACCTTTTCTTTTAGTGATATTTTGTAAATTTTTGGAGCAGACATCCATCATAACAAGAACTAATAATTAAAATATATGAGGAGACTCTGCTATCCCAGTGACAGATTTTGTATTTTTAAGAACTAATAATGTCACATTTTTGCTTCATGACAAAATCAAAATAAAGCCCTGATGATACTCCAGATGATCTGAGATCATCTGCAGTCCTATGACTGGAAAATCTGTCTGGGACTGAGAAAAGAATGAGGTACATGTGTCTACCCAGATTGTTGGCTGTGGGAGTGGAAAACCATGGTAGTACTACATACATGTTTCATATAAGTTATACAGCTGAGGCTAGAGATATAGCAGGGGGCTAAAATAGAAATGTATTACTCCATCGTGGATGACTATACCATCTTCAGTGCTTGTCTTTTGCCTTGAGGATAACAAGTGGGTCACAGGAGTATTTAGCTCAGTGAGTTGAACAACCAGGGGAAGAATTGATAATCAGGCATGGGGATGAGGAGAGATAAAGAAATAAATAAGCCAATAAATAAATGATGTACACACAGAATGTTAAATTGTTCACTGTGCAAATGTGGGCATTACAAAGCTATGCCCTGCTGATAAAATGGACAGTATTGCCCAGCACTTACAAAAACCTTAATTAAGCACTACAATATGAAGTCATACAGCATTCCTCTAAGGCAGAGAAGACAGAATACTGCATTTCAGGTCAAAATAAAATGTAAATAGTGGCTGGAATGCAGGACTACCTAAAGATGTTCACATAACATATTTTACTGAACAAAACAATAAGAAATGTACCAATAGATATAGGTTCATACATGTATACTATGCTAACAACCACTAGGGACCTAATAAACCTAACTGAGTGACCCGAACATGATCTGCAGATTTTATTCATATTTGATTTTAGGGCTGATTTACTGAGTGCTGTTTCTATCAGAGACAAACAAGCCAGAACAGGGGTAAATTTCCAATTTCCCATCCATTGCTCCAAGTTGCGTTTAAATAGAGATAGGTATGAATTCTACATCACATGGATGGGAACCCTGTTCAAGAGAATGGAAATTATCTGAGTAACATATCTGCCCCCCAGCATGTCCTGTTTTTGTCACAAGCAAAATTTATGTCTTTTAATCTAGTACCTCTGATGCTGCTTATTTTGCAGATGTGCAAAAGGTTCATCAAAACAGGGTCCAGGGATGCCTTATATGCCAGGCAAAGATTACCTCTCAAACATCTGTATCATATTAAATAAGCAGACAGGGTTTTGAGGTGATCAGCTTAGGACATTGTCTTTACTCTCTTTATTCATTTTGTAAGAAACCTTTGAGGACATTTCAGTTGCTGTATTTGTCTAGTCAGCCACATATTGAAGAGGGCATTGCACTCTGTGATGGGTCTGATAAGGGCCGAGTACAATGGTACGATGACCTCTCTGGTCCTAGATGACATGCCCTTATTTAAAAGTTGATCAGCTTAAAAGGATTTTCTTACTACCTTGCACACATGTTTGTCAAAGGCTAGATTACTATCTATGTGTGTTCCCAGATCCCTGACCAGTGAATCAACTTTTAAGGGTGTTTTATTGAGGCTATAGTTACCTGGGGTGGCTGATTTCCCAAAAGGTACTCTAATGTATTTCTTGGTATTGAGTTTTAAGCCATGGCTTTGAGACCAAACACTTTTCTGTATTAGACCTTCCTGAAGAGGGTTCTTATCTTTGGGGGACAGATTCAATAACTGCTCCAAGTTTGCAATCATCTGAGATCTTGGTTAGTCAGATGCCTTTGACATTGGCTTTGACATCCAAGAAGTAGATGCCAAAGAGTAGTGGGCCTATCAAAGACCCCTGGGTGACTCCACTGGAGACTAGCTGCTTTGTGGAAGTTGCCTTACCAGTTCTAACCTCCTGGGTCCTATCAGTAGCCAGCTAGCTATCCAGTGTGTTATAAAGGGGGTTATACCTAGTTCAGTAGGTTTGTTCACAATGCTGAGTGGGACATTGAGTCAAATGCCTTAGCCAGATCTAGGTGGCAGTATGCACCAGTTTCCCCTCATCCATTGATTTAGTGACCTCTTCAAAGAAGCTACCAGATTTAGTAAGCATGACCTTCCTTTGACAACGCCAAACTGGGATATATTCAGTGTCTGGCAGTATCCTATGTCCTTGTTGATAACTTCCATGATAATTCTTTCCATGGCTTTGCAAATAAGACTAGTCAGACTAATGGGTCTATAGTTTCAAGGATTTATTGAAGGTCCTCCCTTATAAAGGGGGATGACCATTGCAATCCTCCATTTACATTATACAAAGCCTGTTTTAAGACTCCAGTTAAATAATGACTCCAAGGGTCCTGATAAGTCGTATTTTAGACTGTTTAGGAGGCATTCTGGGATGTTATTGGGGCCCAGTGAGGCCATGTTCTTGGCTTTAGTGAGTGCAGCCAGTACATGTTCTCTAGTTATAGTTAGAGGGATTACATTTGTGGGTAATTTTGGGTATAATAGTTACGAGTGATAGGGGCTAAAGCTGGAAATGAATTTGTCCACCAACAGGTCCACAATATCAGCAGGCTCAGTGAATGTGGCACCATTAACCTCCAGCTCAGCACACTGCTGTTTGCTGCCCTTGAAGTTTCTTACATAGTTGTAGAAGAACTTATGATTATCTTTCACCAGGGAGGCTATCATAACCTCAAAGTTGGCTTTACTTCACCTAATTAGCCTTCTCAGTTGCATTTTTTACTTTGATGACAGAGTTTTTATCTTAATGGGAATAACCTTTTCTATATTTTTCCTCACTGTTTTCTTTTGCTGCATTTCCTGTTTAACTTGGGATGTCAGAAGAGGGGTTGGGGCTAGTGCTGAGCTTACTTCTAGTAGGTACTGCAGCCTCTATGCAGTTATTGACATGGTTGTACAGAGTTTCTGAGAGCAGTTCAGCATAGGCTGCTGTGATTTTGGGTTTGGAGGGGCTTTGAATTTTCTGACAAACCATTACTTATTAATAGGTAATTTGCCTTTTAATAGTTCCTAAGTGTTACAGGTTATAATGGGATTATGGAGTTGATTTTAATTTTGAAGGAGACAGCTTTATGGTTAGACCCCTACCAGGGAGGATGAGACATTGTGGATACAGCATTCTCCCATATTTATAAGCACAAGGTCCAGTGTGTTGAAGCCTCTAGTGGGTGCATTCACTATTTAGTTAAGGGTATTTGTATTTAGGAAGTCCAGGAATCTCTGTGCCTGTAGATTTCAGGCTGTGTAGCATTTCCAGTCTATAGAAGGGTAATTACTGTCTCCCATGAGTAGGCTGTTAGGTTGGATTGTGTGTCTCCAGAAGGTCCAAATAGGCATTCTGAGCTTCCTGGGACATGGAGAATGACCTATTACTGGCTAGGATATGGTATAGATTTTTGTCTATGGTGAGCTACACATGGAGGAACTCCAGCACATCATCCGGTTTGACCACTCTAGAGATGTGCTTGTTATTGATGTATACTATGGCACCTCTGCCTTTATTCCTACTCTGTGCAGCTACTGGTCGAAAAGTGTGGAAGGCACTGAAACCTTGCTCTGCTGGTATACTCTCAGCTGCTTTAAACCATGTCTCAGTAACTGTACAAATGCCTATAATCTCAAGTGTGAGGAGGGCTTAGAAGGAGTGTAGTGCTTTTTACTTAAGCTCCTGACATTGAGCAGTAACACCTTGAGGTTTTGTTGAGTTAATTTTACTTTATCGATACATTTGTTTGGCATGCCTATAAAAGACATTATGGGGATGGATAAAGTTTAAGCCAGTATTCAAAAGCCTAGGGGGAAAGGTGCAGACCATCCTTGGCAAAGCAATGTAGTTTGTTGACATGTCCTCCCAAGCTGACAAATATTGTATTCCCTTAGAATGAAGCCAGAAAAACAGACAGTTGTTGAAATCAATAATTTTTGCTCATATTGTGGCATCATCCTCAGTGATGATAATATGTTGCTCAATGCTAATCTCATACCAGCCTGAGAGATATAGTCTGAAGGATTCATTATGCCATATAGTCTAGAGAAGTGCATCTCAGATAATTTACACCTACATGGACTATGATGGTATCATATTGTTACCTGTGGTGTCCACAAACAACATGTCCTATGTAGATAGACTAAAAGCCCTATCCCTTTACTCTGTTGCCTACTGACTGTTAAGAAGATATTTAGTAACTCACAAATTCAGCCCTGATAGAACTGTTACACATTCACAAAACAAACTGCATGAGATTCTCTTGACCTAAGGATCTAAACCTGGTCTATGACACAAACAAAACATGCTAAATAGACAGATGTGTCTCAGTTTGCCCCTTCGGTGGTCAGGCTTCCTATTCATGTAAAACAAAGCCCCTTCCTGACCCTCTTCAAATGCAGTTTGGATCAATGGATGTGGAGTCGTAAATTTACTCCTGGGGTGGTGCCTATGTCCCTTATGGACAGGGTCTATCAGTAAAATACTGAAAAGCATAGGTACAAACCTAAGCCATCCTCTAACCTTTAGGGATCAAAACTTGGGAAAATGTGGTAATAATGGCTAGGCTTGTAAAGACTCTTAAACTGTTAACCCAGTAATCTCTTATGAACCTATGCACCCATGACTTGCTCATAATGTGACTCTTGCTGCATATGAAAACTAGTGTACATCAGGGATTACATCTCCCAACCATTCCGAATTACTTGGTTTTTACAGAGTTTTGGGGTCCAAATGAAGGGGTGCATTGATTCCCGAGTGGCACACCTTTATTTCCGATTTTTTTTTTTTGCTTTTTTTTAAATGTTTGCGCTGTCGGAGCTGACGTCATCATGTGCACAATGATGTCAGCTCTGTCAGGCTAGAGCTCACATCATCATTTCCGGCTGGCTGAATTGAATTGCAAGCTGGCGGGAATGGGGAAGAGCAGAGGAACTTGTGAGCAGCGCTGAAACAGTGGGAATGGGGAACAGAACAGCAGAGGAACTTGTGTGCATGCCAGGAAGCTGAAACAGCAGTTCGCTGAGCCAGGAACTACTCAGGGCAGAGTTTGCAAGTAGGGATTAATGGCAGCAACGATAGAGGAATGTGAACTACTCAGGGTAAGGAACCACTCGTTATTCAGGGTAAGAGATGTGTGTGTGTGTGTGTGTGTGTGAAAATGCCCCCATATAATACACTTAGTGGCTAGAGGTATTCAGGCTCAAACCCTGCACCTTTGGTACAGGGTAAAAAGAGCCTACTATCCTCAGCCACCACCATTTCTTAGTGAGTTGAGAGCTATGATGAGAAGTAAGAACATTTTTTTTTGTGCTAAAAGTTTAGAGCTATGATAATAAGTGAGCACACAATTTGTATTCCCCCATTATTGTTTTTGTGCTAACAGTTCAGAGATATGGTGAGTGAGAAGTGAGAACTGAATTTGTATTCCCCCATTATGGCCTTTGTTGTTTGCCCGTGTTTTTTGTGTTGAGGTTAAGAGCTATGTTGAGAAGTGAGAAATGAATTTATTAAATGATGGCTATTAAGTTTCAGTCTTCCTATTTTTCAGGCAGCTGCTGATTTGGCATAGTGGTATGTTGTTCTGACTGTAGTGCATAGAGTCCTGCGTTCAAAACCTGCCAGTGAAATGCATGATGGTAACACAACATTTTATTCTAGCAACTTTACAAAATTATACAAGCAATGTTTAAAATGTGTCCCTGGTTTTTGACCTTTTCCCCCCAAAAAAATGAAATTGAAAATAAGTGTGAGACACTGTGCAAGATGCCTATGGCTTACACTACTGTCATTCTATTTATAGTGTGGGTGTGGAAGCAGACTTTTATGATGGAAAAGTTCTGAATTGGGCAGTTTTGTCATTATTGGTTCATGTGTTTTGTTTCATTGCCTATAGTACAGATTACTGGTAAGATGTTCAAACAATAAATTTAAAATGCATTCTAACATGTGTGTTGTATTATACAAGGAATATAATTTAATAAAGTCAGGAAGGTGTTTAAAGAAAATAACACATGTCTGTTTCTTGTTTTGTGTGCAAGGGGCCAATGATTTGAAAACAGCCCAAAGATAATCTTTATCCACCACTGGCCAGATGCATTTTCTTTGGATGTGGTGTGGGTTTCAATGGATGTGAGTTTCAAGGGCAAAGAAGTTTTAATGTCAAGCCTATTTTCATTATGAGACAGTATTGCTTTGTTTACCAGATGATGTATTTTAGTGTTTCTGCATTGTTATGCTGTAAAATGTAAAAATAAAATCCAAATCATTGTAGAAGTAAAGCAGTATGCATACATTAGTGTTTATGGTAAATGGGGTGAAATAGCCAGGTAACGGGATATTGGAATGGCTGCAGGGGGACTCTGATGCAATGTTTTGGTTGTCTGTTCTTCAGTTTGCGTTCGAAAGTTGGTATCCCACAATTCCATTGGAGTGGGTGGGATTACATAATTATGTATGCAAATTAGACGTTAATCAGCGTACAGATTTGTACCTATTTTTCATGGGCCTTGTCCAGATTTTTGATGTTTCCAGGTTGAGAGGTATGATTACATCTTCTACTGTGATGGCTTTGTCATGTACATTGGTGAATGTATAACACTAGCACAATAAGTCCTGTATGAATCATTAGCTGTAAAGGTATAGTATATGCTACTCCCTCACCCTATGAATGTAAAACATGAGCCCAGTTCAGTACATATGCAGAATAACTGAACATGGGAATATTGTTGTTGTTGTTGTTGTTGTCACACAGCTGTAAATCCAGTTCATTATCACTATAGAGTGATAATGCATTATAAAATACATACTATGTGATGGGTTTGAAGCTGCCTAGACAAAAGATAGCAGCATAAGTGTTTAGTCCTGAGACACTAAGAATTTAAAATGACTCATTTTCTGTAAAGGGGTAACCCGATGCCTAAGAAAATGTTGTTATATGGCCAGTAGTTAATGGTGTACAAGTTTTCATAACTGAAGAATTTGTTTCATTGTGTTGTTGTTGTTGGATAAGCTGGCTCATTATTTCCTATCCATTATGAGTCCTTGAAGTAAAGCCTACTGATGGTAAACTGGACAACCAAACTCATCAAATAATACATTGTCTGAAACTGATAATTTTCAACAATTATATTGCATGGAAACCAGTCTCCTGCAACTCCTACATGGGGGGCATCACTCACATACCATCCATACTTAAATATACTATCTCCAAAGACACAAAACCATAGGGCAGAGAAAAAAAAAACACTAAAATCGGTGAAAATAGGGTTGCACAAGTACTGTCTTGCAGAAGTACCAACCTATAATGAAATGTTTCAGGTATAGTAACTTTGGATATTGGGACTGGGAACTTTACCCTTTATGTGTTATAATTTAGCAAATGGTAAATCTTCCCAATTTTACTAATGACATTTTGTCATGCTTCAAGTTTGATGTTGACAGCTTCAAAATCAGATGATGTCTGCATCTGCAATAGCACAAAATGATCAAGGATACTCAGGATCTGTGTCAAGACTGATTATACCTTAACAACCATAGTCCACAAAGGTTGGGCTAGCACAGCAAAGACAAAAGTTGCCACAACCCACAATCAGGCAAAAGTAGAGATGGAAAGAATAAGTATTGCATTTCTGGAGCTAGTTCCATTTCTGCAAGATTAGGAGGGACATTTGCATTCTTATCTGTAGTCCATACATTTCTTATCCCAGAAAATAAAAAGATTTGGAAACATATAGAGGATAAATAATATGGGTAATCTGAAAATTAAGAGGGTGTATCATACTCTGCGCCCATCTCCCTGGCTGAACAGACTCCACGGCAAGTAGTCTTTAAAATCCCAAACTGTAGTGTTAAGGAAAGTATTCTATATGTTATAAAATAAGCTAAACCTTTCTATCTTTTTGGCTCACACCAAAGATATTTTGTAGGGAAAAGAACTTCCCCCGGATTCTTAAAAGCTTGCACGGAGTGCAAGATTGGTGCAGGAGCTCACACAGGCAATATGTCTGCCGTGCGATCCATGAACAGCCTGCATGGGCGTGCACAAGTGCTCCTGCACTAATCTTGCACGGACTAAGCTCTGGTAAGCAAACCACCCCATTTGCAGGTGAGATCCACACAAATGAGGTGATTTTGCAATCCAGGAAGCTTGCAGCAGTCCGAGAAAGACTAGTGCTATCTGCAGAAATGTACTCGGTTAGTAACCGAGTACATTTATGCAAAATCCAAAATGGAGCTATGACAGCTCCAAATAAAGGCTGGATATCATTGAGGAAGCTTGCCATTGGCCAAGTATAAGGCCATTAGCATTACAAACAATACAAAAAAATTAAAAAAAATCAACTTTCATTTTTTTTTTTTTTTGCTGATCTCGGCTGTTTAAACAGAGGGCAGTGGAGCGCAAACGGGATCGGGGGGGAAAATATGAAAATAAATTTAAAATAGGCATTCTAACTAAAATCAGTATTCTGCCATGCAAGTCAATGGCAGGCAGAAGACAACCTGGCCATTGAGTAGTGATTGCTAAGGGGGGAGGCTCAGTGTGACACATGTTGCTATGCATTAGCAGGCAATCCTATGCAAATGAGAAGAAGGATAGTGAATCTCAGTTTTCCCCAGGATGGGAGTCGGATCCCAACAGTGTAAGAGTATGAATAGCTGGATGCAAGCCTAGGAGGTAGGTGACATCATAGGGGGGTGTCAGGCATACTGTAAGTGGATTGGAGTCCTTTGGCTCAGGTTTGCTCCTAGCTTAGCACAGCTAAACTAGGTGGTGTGTTTAAACCTGCCTAGCACACTTTACAAGGTGAAAGCAGGTGTGCACGCCTGGTTTTCAAAAAGAAAAAAGAAGTTAAACCAGGAAATAGCAGCAGGATGCACATTTGAATACTCTGTGTGGCACGCCCCGGGCTTAAACAGAAGGGCAATGGGTAGGGAAAACACCAGTAGGAAGGTAATCAATGAGTACTAGCTTAGCTGCCAGGTTAAATGTATCAGAACCAGCCAATTACAAAGGCAGCAGACCAGCCCAGCCCAGAACACACCTATAAACTATGCAAACACCTACCCCTCTGGTTTTTCCCACACTCTACTCCACCTTTGTAAACAAGTGGGGAACTTCTAACACTCACAACAGCAAAATGTTAGGGGCTGCAATAGCTATCATACAACTTGTGGAAGAGGCTGAGGGTGGTGAGGATGAGAATGCTGCTGACCAACCCACAGTGAGGAGACAGAGAAGAGTGTACAGATCCAGGGTAACCTACCAAGGGCTACATGAGCTGGAGATAGTGGAGCACTATAGGATGGACAGGGACCTCCTACAGCAAATTGTTGAGCTGTGCCGGCCATGCCTCACACACAGAACTAACAGAGGAGAGCCCATCCCGGTGGATACCAAGGTATGTGTAGGCCTACGAATACTAGCTACAGGTACCTTCCAAAGGCCAACTGGGGATATGATGAGGATTTCACAGGCATCAGCATCCAGGGTACTCCACCAGTTCCTGGATGCCATGTCAGCACATGTCGGTGAGCAGGTATATTTCCCCAACACCAGTGATGCGTTGGCCAGCAATATGTGTCTCTTCCACCAAATAGCAAAATACCCTGAGGTAGTGTGTGCAATAGGCTGCATGCACATATGCATCAAAACACCACCTGGTGAGTGGGGTAGGGTCTACATCAACCGCAAGGGCTTCCCCTCCATCAACTGCCAGGTCATGTGTGATGCCCAGGGCATAATAATGAATGTGTGTGCTGGCTGCCCTAGAAACTATCATGATTTCCACATCTGGCATCTGACACAGCTGTACCAGAGACATGCCAATAGGGACATCCCACACGGTCACCTAGTGAAGGATACTGGATACGAACTGGAGCCATGGCTGATGACATCTATCAGAAATGCACATACACCCGAACAAGAACTCCATAATGAGGAACACACACAAACAAGAATCATAATAGAGCATGTGTTTGGGATGCTCAAGTCATGGTCCCAGTGCCTGGACACATCCAGTGGAGCCTTGCATTACTCACCAACTACATATACCCAAATTGTCCTTGTATGTGCTATGCTACACAATATGATCCTGCGCAAACAGCTGCAGCAGGAACAGCATGGGGCAGTACCACACAGCCCTCCACCATTGCCAAGGCCTGTACAGGCACAGAGTGACTTGGAGGAGGAACAACCTGAGCCTGCCCAGTAGGCAGAAGGAGGCAGGCCCAGTATGCCCTGGCCTTGGCAAAGAGGTAACGCATAGCACATACACTGACACGGGAGGGACCCAGGGAATAACACCTCTCTCTGACTCTCACATACAGTAAAAAAGATGCCAAACATTACACTACCTGTGCCTAACCATGCGTAGGGAGTGTACTATGTGCATCCGACATAGGCAGCCCTGCAGCACCACCCTCAATTCTGGGACACCCACAAGGTAAGTGACTCACACATGCCAGTGTGGGGGGGGGTCACATACCCAACAACAGTCACAGCCAGCAGGACAGGTATAGACAAACACAAACAAATGCTGTACTATTGCCTCCGAATGAGGGCTATGGGTAACCTCTCTCTCAGGCATACACAGACAGACTACAGCAGGCCAGGCAGTGGGATGTCAGTTGTGAAGGCTAGGAAGTCAGAAACAGACTGAAATTGAGTACCCGACATACCAGTACAGTCCTAGCAAATGTGTACAAGTGTCAGGTGTGCCCCCCCATCCCATGTAGACATGTATTAACAGTCAGGTGTGCCCCCCCAATCCTGTGTAGAAATGTAGAAATAGTCAGGTGTGCCCTCCCCCCATCCTACATAGAAATATAGTAACAGTCAAGTGTGCCCCCAATCCTGTGTAGAAATTTAGAAATAGTCAGGTGTCCCCCCCCCACTATGCAGAAATGTAGCAACAGTCAATGCCAAATTATCGATGGATACCCTGCAGACACAGCATGCTACCTGTTGGTGTACAATACAAAGGTCAGCACTGCAGTACAAACTACCTGGATTTCATCCACACATGCAATAAAGACAGCCATACTGGGCATGCTCACACACTTCGAGAAATGAAGGCAATGTCAGTCAACAACATACTGAAAGGTCATACTAGGCATGCTCACACACTTAAACACATGAAGGCCATGTCTGCAAACACCAATGGACCAGACATATCTGGCATTTGCAGTTGTTAGTGCAGACACTTGTCAGTATGCTCCACTCATGCCTTACACACACAGTGGATAGGAATACAGACATATATGTAAGGACAACACACTATAATAAGCCAAATGTAGATGGACATAAATGTGTGGAAGAGGGTAACTGTGACAAGGAGCGATCCAGGCCTGTCCCATCCAGCACACAGCCAAAGGGCCCCAAACACATGAGGTGCAGATGTCACTCACTGCAGATACTAGCCATCAGTTCTTGTCATAATTACAGACTATGTGGTGCATGTGCCAGCTGTACAACATGATTGTGCAAGGAAGTAGTCATCTAGTAGCTGTATACACGTGCCTGTGACATATGCCCCATGTGTGGCCACATGTGTCATGTCAACCCCTAGAAGAATGGGTTATGGCCCATGCACACACCGCCCTCCTCATAGCCCTACTATGACAAGCCTGCTGAGGTCATCCAATGTGAAATACACCTTTGGGAGAATTGTAGCCCAGTAATCTCTGTGGTGTATCCCATAACTGTGTACTACTGTAATATGATAAATTAGTTAGGTAGGAGTTCTAACCCCAGACTTGGCAACTGTGTGTTTGTGTGCACGTCTGCCTGACTGTGTAGAGAGCAATGTGTTTAGGCTACTCACACTCCTTACAATTCATATACTCAACTTTGGAAAAGCTGCTTATTTCACCCACCTAGAAATACACCTCTGGGAAGGTTGTAGCCCAGTAATCTCCATAGCAAGTCCTATAACTGAGTACTGTTATAGTGTGATAAAATAGTTAGGTAGGAGTTCTAACCCCAGACATGCCAACTGTGTGCATTTGCGTGCATGTCTGACTGTGTAGAGAGCAATGCTTTTTATATTACTCACACTCCTTACAATTGATATACCCAACTTTGGGAAGGCTGCTGATGTCATCCACCTAGAAATACACCTCTGGGAAGGATGTAGACCAGTAATCTTCATAGCACATCCTGTATTGCTGTAGTGTGATAAAGTAGTTAGATAAGAGTTCAAACCCCAGACTTGGCAACTGTGTGAGTCTGTGTGTGTGTGAATCTTTCTCTGACTGTGTAGTGCACAATGCTTTTTAGGGTACTCACACTCCTTACAATTCATATACTCAACTTTGGCAAGGCTGCTGATGCCATCCACCTAGAAATACATCTCTGGGAAGATTTTAGCCCATTGATCTCTGTAGCACATTCTATAACTGCGTACTGCTGTAGTGTTATAAAATAGTTAGGCAGGTGTTCTAATCCCAGACATGGCAAGTGTGTGTCTGTGTAGAGAGCAATGCTTTTTAGGGTACTCACACTCCTTACAATTCATATACCAACTTTGGCAAGGCTGCTGATGTCACCCACCTAGAAATACACCTCTGGGAAGATTGTGCTCCAATGATCTCTGTAGCACATTCTGTAACTGCGTACTGCTGTAGTGTGCTAAAATAGTTAGGCAGGTGCTCTAATCCCAGATATGGGAAGTGCGTGTGTCTGTCAGACCCTGTCTGTGTAGAAAGCAATTCTTTTTAGGGTGCTCACACTACTTATAATTCATATACCAACTTTGGCAAGGCTGCTGATGTCACCCACCTAGAAATATACCTCTGGGAAGGTTGTAGCCCAATAATCTCTGTAGCATGTAGTGTGATTTAGAACCATGGTAGGGTTCCATCCCCACCCATGGCAGTTCTGGATGTCTTGTGTGTGTTGGCTGTGTAGGGAGCAATGCATTTTAGGCTAGTCACTCACAGTATATTTCAAATTCCCTACTTTGGCAACCCTGCTGATGCCATTCATTGTTAAATATACCTTTGGGGAAGGAGTTTTCTAGTAATCCCTGTGGTGTGTCCTATAACAGTTCCATGCTGTAGTGCGATACAGGCATTTGTCAGGGGGTCTATGCCCACACATGTCGGTAGTATATGTTTTGTGTGCGTGTGTCACTGTCTGTGTAGGGAGCAATGCATTTTAGGCTAGTCACTCGCAGTACATTTCAAATGCCCTACTTTGGCAATTCTGCTGATGTCATTCATTGTGAAATACACCTTTGGGAAAGGAGTCCTCCAGTAATGTCCATGGTGCTTGCATGAATGCATAGTGCTGTAGTGTAATAAACTAATTAGGTAGGGGTTCTACTCCCAGACATGATAGGTGTGTGTGTGTGTGTGTGTGTGTGTGTGTGTGTGTGTGTGTGTTTGTAACTTGTATCCTGTGTAGAGGTGGGTGTGAGTGTGTGACACCTGTGGCCAATGTGGAGCTGGTTTTGCATATTTCTTATATGGTGGCCCTACTATATATCACAATGTCCACTGTACAAAGATAACAGATGTGAAATAGCTGAGAGGCTGGGGTGCAAAGCCATACCCATATATGTGACATCAAGCCCAGGCAATCACAGTTAGCAACCCCAGTATTACCCCGAGCACAATCTCAACCCATGTCTCATACACACACAAACACACACACCCACCCACACACACACACACGCGCACACATACGCACGCCTAGGCAACAGCCAATATGTGGGTAGTACACTGCATATTGGCCACTGATAGTAACTATGGAGTGATAGCAATGGGCTACAGAGGGCATGTCACCCTGTCCATCTGTCCAATATGCACATACACGCAGACAGTGCACCTCCCCCATGTTCCCCAATAGACAGCTGCACCACCTGTGGTGTCATCACATGTGACCCACAATGGTCATACCCTGCCAGACAACATGCCCTGTATGGACAGATGCCACTGACACCAGGGAAGGCTGTCAGCATGCTATCAATGTAGGTGCAGGGTAAACTTGCGCCATTACCAGTTCCCGCCAAAGGTGAGCAAGACTGGCACAGCTGATGATAATCTGTGTTCACAACATGGGCCAGACACCCCAGGTACAGTTCCACATGTCACTGTATATGCATGTGGGAGGTGTGCACATCCCAGACACCATCCATGTCATGGAATAAGGAACACATACATGGTAAGCGATGCACAGCATTGGCCACACACAATAGTCACCCAGGTGACTGGATGGGGGATACAATACCCACCTATGTGGGCAAATGCAGAAACTACATCCCTGAGCCACAGTACAGACCATTGTCATATGGCCTGATGCCAAGGTATACCCATCGCCTACCCTTGTATAACCTGCTGGCACAGTTGACCACCACACACCCATGCAGACATTCACCCATTTATGTCAATACTGGCACCCTGTGTGTTTGTGTGTGTGTTATATTTGGTGCGTATGTTCACATCCACACTCACTACAACCCCCATGGGCATACTGAAGCAAGCTGTCTGATGTCAGAGACCTCCTCATACCCTTTGCCCATACAACCTCCGTATGACCCTTGTGGTGCATGTGATACCTGCACAGTGATGTGTTGTGGCAATCCTACTACTGATGAGTTGTACTCCTGGTCCTGCCAAGTGTGTCAATGTGTGTGTGTCCCTGTGAGAGTGTGGCTGTGTTGACGCTGGAAAACTGTTTATGTGGACAGGTACGTGTATGTCACCTAATGTATAGCTACCATATTACTGTTGCAGATGTCACTCACCATCACATATATGTTCTGAGTGCTCCAAAATAGGTAACCCATGTGGCGCATCCAATAACTACATCGAACTGTGAAAGCACTACATAGTTGTCAGGGGTTTAATACCATGTGCTGGTAGGTGTGTGACACAAACATGCTTCAGTTTTACTCTCCCACCCTTCCCTGACATGTCTTTGTCTCTGTCTGCCTCTCCCATCCCCTCTCTGGTGGATGTGGAAACCTACACCTGCATTGTTTAGGCAGCAGCATGTGTATTTTAAGTGATGCTCATGATCAGGTGATGGCCTCTGCATGAATTACAGTCATCCCCTAGCTGATTGCACGTGAAACAGCTGTGGTAACATTTCCATAGCCAACTGCATGGAAACACACTCTAATATCTAAGAACATCATGGTGGAGTTGGCCCTTTTCATTCACTGTGAGCAGGAACTAGATCTGACATTTGGCAAACAGCATCTCAAATGAATTTGGGATTTACATCTAACAACATACACTGTGGAAAGAGGGCAACAAACAGGAGGGGGTGTGTCTGCCCTGACTACAGACTGTAAGGGCATTTGGAATAATGTTGGTTTAACAGTGTTTGTCTGGATATAGCTGTCATACATGTCTCAATACCTGCCATGTCAGTTCCATGTTTATGAGAAATCCCCATCTGCAGGGTCCTCTGCAGACTGGGCAGTGTTGTGTCTTTGGTTTCACGTGTTACCCACGGAACATTTATCTGTGGACTGCAGAAGGTAGTGTGAGGATTGCAGTCTGTAGTTGGTGAAAGCCGTGATAGTTACTGATGTCATATCCCTCATAGGATATATGTTGCAACAAACCCTGTTACAACAGTAAATGTATGGGGTTATCACAGCAACATGTCAATATTGGCCCTCTGTATGTGCTTCCAGCCACACCTCTGTCAACCTTTGTACATATGCCGTGCATGAAGTGGTACATATGTGCTGTACACCATAATTAGTGTCATCATATCTCATAACAAGCCAGTGATATATCCAATTGCTACACACGTTATGTACAGTAGGGGTTATATTTCATGACATAACCTGGACATTCTGTAGATGTTTGCATAGTACTGAGGTCTGTGTACATATGGTGAATGTCGACAGTGTGTATATTGTTAATATGTACTTTAGCCTGTGTACAGATTGTGGTAGATGTCATTGTTCTAGTTCCCTTCCTATCTGATGTTATATGCTGCTCCACTGTATGGTACTGTATTGGCGTACATGTTTGTAGGGCCATACACACACATGTCCCATACCACAGACAGCCATCAGACCAAACTGTGTAGCAGCCCAGAATATGTAGAGTCAGTCTGTGAGTGGTACATATGAGGATGGTGTAGAACAAATAGTCCATATACTGTAATATTATGCTAGCTTACCATATGTGGCTGTGGCTATGTTCACATTGGTTGTGGTTATGCACTTTCACACAGATGTATCTTACCCTGTGCTGTGACATGCCTGTTGAGCCTGCTATATATGCAGGTACATGTGCATTCCCCCATAGGAGATGTAGGCCAGTATTGAGCCATTCTTCCTGCAGCCTGCACAATGCATTGTTACATGCCTAGCAGCTTAGTGTATTTACCCAGTGAGATGTCATGTGCAGATACTTGCCAGATGTACTGCTGCCGAGCTTCCCTTAACAGTCATGTATGTCAGACAGAGCAGTGGGGTGCTGTACAGATGTATGTCAATATCTAGTGGGTAGTATGTGGCCATGGCACCCCTGTACCAGCGGTCATTATGTGTCAGGCCAGACAGGGGTGTGTGAATGCATAACCAATGGTGGCAAATGCATACCAGTCGTTATGTGTTATACCCATCTACATAGCTGTCTACATCCATATTGTCACTTATGTGTATACCTCTGGACTGTACAGGGTGTGTCAGAATTCCAGATATATTGGCCAATATCTCTGCTGCAGTCCACAGTGGCATTACATGCTAGCAGTGTTACTGTACAATGATGTCCTCAGGATGTCTGTCAGTAGCCAATGGCACACATGTTATAAGCAGATGTGACCTCCCACACACACCATGTCTGTGAAGACAATCCCAATGACAGTAGCAATAGTCTACTAATATACCTGCTATATATACCTAACATCCTCTTGCACTACATCTTTGGGACTATAGGGGCTGGGGTAGGGCTACACTCCATGTCCAGGACATATGGTGGAAATATATGTACATATCGTTATCCAGATAGCTATATATATATATATATGATTACACATGTGTAGTACTTCCAATTACCACTGTCATGGCAACCACTCACTATAAATCCCTACATCATGTGGGCGTGGTCCCTTTACATTTCCTGTGTGATGGACATCCTTCTTGTGTGTGGGCATCAGTGTTACAGACAGAAGGTAGCAATACCTCTTGCAGGAGAACTGGCACACTCAGGGCAGCTACATATTTGTAGGGGGATCAGGAACTACAGACAGACTGCGAGTAGAGTTGTGTTATGCTTTGTACAGCACTGGTGTTACAGGGTGTGTGTGTACATAGTAGTTTACCTTGGAATGCAGTCTGTCTGCATAGCTCACAACTGTGGGCCTATCCTCTTGCTGGCCAGAGGTATGCCTATCATGTTTTGTCTGCCCACCACATAGGGCCTGTGTCAGATATTACACTGGCAGTGTGTGCGTTGAGTGCTATCGGTACATGGCTACATCCATTTCTGTTTCTAACCTCAATTCCCTGACCTAGGCTGTTACAAAATGTGGGGGTATCAGAGGTGAGCTGCCTTAACTCATTAACCCTGACTAACGTCCCATAGCGCCTCTGTGGTTACATCCGAGCACACTATGAGATGTTTGAAATTTCATGACATTACCCCCGAGTGCCTTCCACAGACGCAACTTATTTCCTGGTCCTATTTCAGTCTTTTAATGTGAAAACTAAGTTGAGAAAGTAATTTAACTTTGTCAGTTGCCTTCTCAACTTAGGTTTCACATCGCAGTAAGCATATGTTTGTATTGAAATATTTTGAGTAAATATGTTTAGAATGTACTGTATTTTCCTACACTGACACCAAGCCTATTCTGTCTGCATTTCCTGAAGCAAGTGATGGCAACCAATCAGAGTATGGAAATCCAAGCCACCACTTGCATAACACCTCCACTCCCAGAGCTATTTCTATTGTTTTTTTATCAATAAATAGAGGGTTCCAGCAACAGAAATTCCCTTATTTTTTGATTAACATTGAAAGACTTAACTTGTATTGCTGCTGGATCCCTCTATTTCTTGTTGCGCCAGATACCTGCTTTCCCCGGTGAAGTATTTCAGCCTACAGAATTGGGACTAAGACCTAACTGGTTTGCTACGATTTTCTTTTCATGCCAGACATTATTAGATAAGTAATGCTGCACAATTGTATTATAGGCTTATCTTATGTTTCATAAATGTGCTCTGAAGTGCTGTGTGTGAGCGGTTCTTGTCTGCCACAGAACTGCATAGCTGAAACTGGGGTTGTGGAGGGTTTGGGAGGAGTTTGCATGGTCATAGTCTTGGTTTAGTGAGGCTCACAAATCCTGGACCTAGACGGTTAAGAGTGCGCAGTGTTGCTTGCAAATATAATTATTTAGTTTTGGTTATTTTGTTGTATAATTTCTTGAGTTATATTTTTTCTGCAATTGCAGAACTTATTTTATGGAGAGTAAAAGTAAAAGAAACGGAAGCAGTAACTGACATTTTTAGGTTGTTCACAGTTACATCGCCGGTGTGTGACAACAGTAATATGTTTTAGAATGTATGTATATCTTTTGGACTGTCAAAACTGAGATTTGTGGTTGTTTTTAATAAGGTTGTTTGTAGTAAGTCATCTATCTTGTCCTTATGTCTTTTTTTTTCATTCCAACTCCCTTGTGTAGCTGTACGGGAACTTGTTTTGTTTGGCCTCTTTATTCGGTTACTAGTTGGATGTGCCAGAATGATGCAGTGGCTTAATCTCTCCCAAATATTTTAATCAAGATGTTCTTGTCTTATTTAATGATTCTGTATATGAGGCTGCAATTAAATAAAAGATGTTTCGGCAAAGAGGAGCCACACATCTATTGTAATACATTTGTAGCAGGGTTCCTTGTGTGTGGATTTAAATTGAACTTGTATATCAATCAGGAACATGAAAGCTATTAGATATTTTTGTGAGTGTATCTACCATGCAGATATCTATTTTTAATTCACTTGGTTGTGTACTTCAATGTAAGTATGTACAGGGTCACAAGTATATCATGTTTCTTGCCAGTGTTAGTATCCATTTTATGTACACTATTAAGAACTTTGTATATAATAGTTATCGCTATTGATGTACATAGTGTTATGCCTGTTACAGAACGATAGCTGTAGTGTGCAAACATCGTGTACAATCTGTGTCCAAGGTACTTCTGCTATGGACTCCTCTGTGCATGATTCAACTCCATTAAACATTTCATGGTGCACGGTACATTATTACTATATACAACCATCACAACACAACTCCTGTGTTTATGACTATGGTGCGCCATTTCTTAAATTCTAGTGGTTAATTCTGGGGATATTTCAGAACCTTGTTAAAGCAGTTATATATAAATTTGTCCTTTTAGTAGTTGAGTCCTGTTAAAGTTGTTAGTACTTTGAATATAGAATATGAGTGTTCTACAAACTGATGCAGAAGAGATGAGAGAGCATTTCCACCGCAATGAAATTTAGTCTAAGGAAAATTTAGGTTCATGATGGAACTAGAGGAAAAAAAGAAAATAATCTGCCTAGATTAGAAAAAGGCAAGGATCACAGGAGCAAAAGTTTTTTGTAATAAGTTGATAATTTATTGCATAAATAAAGTATACACATGTTTTATGAATTACAACCAGATAAATAAATTAGCACACTTGTATAACAATGTTTGCATAAGGTTAGTTCTGCCATTGGAGACTGACAGCAACTATATAGAGGCTATTCTTAGTCTGTAATATGAAAACTCCTTTGCTAAGGTGTAACAGGTTGGTGGGCTAAAGCAAGTGTGAAAAAAAAGCATTAGCAATGCTTAGTTGTTTATTAAATCTGTCGAAGAGCATATCCATGTGAAAGGAAAATGAGAGTGCTATCCTTAATTTTGCAGATTAAAATGGCAAGCACACAAAACTAAGAAAAAGGATCTCTATTAGCCCCTTTCCATGAAGTATGATGTCCACTGAGGTAATATCTTTTGAAGTGTATTGGGAGGGGGGATGAAATTGCAACAGGAAGCTGAAAAGGGGAGGGTACAGCCAACCAAAGGCCCTGACTTGTTTCTGATAGAAGTAATAAAGAATTCTAGTTCTGCTGGTTTGTGTATTTTTGAAAGAACCATTTACCCTACTTCAGCAATCAGACCCCCTTCAAGGTCCTTACATGAACAGAAATGCTATTTTCATATATTGCTTGAACCTTGTTCATATCCCTGTCCAGGTTTTCAGTCTACTCATACATTTTTAAAAGAAAATGTTAAGTAAGCTTGAGCTGACTCTGTGATGTAGCAACATAGAGTGGTGGAGTCCTGACTCTGCTCCAGATGACCAGGATTGGTTTAGTGCTATAAAAGCTACAGGAGGCAGCTGTGAAGAAGTGGAAGTAAATTGTCTGACACAGGGTCATCCATTCTTGGAGAGGATTTCAATCTCATCCCATGACAAGAGCATCATCTGATGATGGCCTAGATGTGTAGTCTATGTGCACAGGAGCTAAGGCTCTTGCAAAGAGCGTGTCAGTATAGTGGGTGTGCAGACCCATTCACTTGCCTTGGAGCTTAATATATTGTGTACTGCAGAGCGCTTGCTAGCTAACAGCAGAAGGGTTTTAAGAGTATCCAAAATCTTCAAGGCTTCCAAAAGATGATACACATGTTCTCCAGATCTCATCTCTTCCTCTCTAACATTCTCTAATGCTACAGCTTATAGAGGAATGAATGAGCATATTGTGGAGGCAAGGCTTGATGGTTACAGGAAATAAAATTCACAAAGTAATAAAAAAAAAACTATATATATATATATATATATATATATATATATATATATATAGTTATATATGTATATATATGGATGACAGACGGTAGGTTTGACATTTGGAATATCAAATGCTCAGAAGGATGGCACATTCGGTCAAAGAGTCTTTTGACCAAAGACTATAGTCATTGCAATATAATGGTGCAGTGGTGTTTGGGGACTTTATCCATTCCTCTCTGCATTGCAATCCCATAGATGGGGTGGTCTCTGGGATACATACCTGTCTCTCCAGCAAGTCCTATTTAAATTATAGGGAAGGTTTAAGTCTTTTTACAAATGGGAAGTAGGAAAAAATCCTGAGGAGAAAACTATCAGTACTACCAGAGAACAGCAGGTTAGCAGACAACATGAGTTCATGACCATAAGTCATTGTCAAAAATTGATCCAGTTTTAGGAGTGGATTAGATGTGAACTTGAAGGGAGTTATTAAAAGGGTTGGAAACCAACGGCATTACTTTGCTTGCCAGCTGTCAATTTTCATTATTTGTGTAGCAGCCTGTATTGGTCTCTCTCTAATTTTAAAGAGTTTTTTGTGCAAAAAATTTGTTTTGGGCTTGTGTAATACAAAAAAAGGTGAATTTCGTTTATCTGTTTCTATTTCTGTGGGAGCTGTCAGTTTTTGTTTTACTGACAAGCATGAGTGTAAAAATTCACTTGGCAGAGTATGCTATATAGAGCCATATTGGGCTATGTAATGAATAAAACATATACTTGGTGTATGGATGGTGAAAAAAAGCCGCACTAGAAATGTTCATATGGTAGCAAAGTGTTGTTTGCTAGTGCATTGTACTAGGTTTTAGTCATGTTGACACAGCTTTCTTAGTGTTTTGGTCAAAAGCTGTGTACCGTAAGACACAGTGCCACATCACTGTGTCTGACTTCTTTGGTACCACCTGGTGGTTGAACAGCCTGACATCATTAGTAGGTGAGACGCTTAGCAATACTGGATTTTTTTTTTTCACTTTAAATGTACATGGGCAGCTGAGGAAGGAAATAAGTAGAACCAGTGTGTTGTCCTAGCTACTACTAACGCAAGACCCCTCCTTAGTTTCTCTGATTTCACAAACAACTCTTGGTGAAATATTTTGACTGTTTTGTCCCTATAATGTGTTGTGGACACAGTTTTACTTAGTTTCTTATATACGTTTACCTTTTCTTAGTTGTATTACACTAGGTCGGTTAGCAGATGTTGTCCTGATACAAGTTAGTGAAGAAAAGTATCCCAGATCAACTTTTTTACAGTGACATATATCAGCCGGTATTGATTCTTTGTTACAAGCTTTCTTGCTTGAAACCCAAAGTTCAACTCAGTCTTTATTGTTCTAGTCTCACTCACTATCTGAACGAGCTTAGCAAGTCAGGTGTTCAGCTATTGTATAATGGGGTTTTGAGAGCATTGAGTCTGGTTGTCTGATGGAGCCAGCCGGTTCGGTTGCACTGCTTTGCTTTAACAGTGTTTTTGTTCTTTGTGGTTTGATGTGATGCTAAACAGTCATTTACCCATAAATCCCCTGCTATTTTGAAACAATTTTATTTGGCAATGATCCTACCTTACTTTGACTAACTGGTGTGTGTTCTGCAACTAACTCAATAATTACATATCAACTATTATACAAAGTTATAAAAAACTTAGTATATGATCTAATGGTGCAGCCACAGCTAACACTCAAGATACAGGAAACTTGAATAACAAGTAACTAATTAGAGGAAAAAAGAAATGGCTCCCTAATGAAATATTGTCAAGTGCTGACAAGCCAACAAAAAAGAATGAAAATAGTGTAGTAGTCACAGCCCCTCCATTTTGGCCTGCACTTACGAGAACTATATGCTAACCAAGGGCCCACCACTGACCCTTGTGGGACCCTACTGTTGACAGGCCTGCTGGTAAACAGACTTGCTCATTAGTTCCTTTTATTACAACTCAGTCCGCATTGTGGTTCCATCATTAATTAAATATTTTATATATATATATATATATATATATATATATATATATATATATATATAATAAATATACTATAAAAATGTATTTTTGTAAATAACTTGTATCATGATAAGAATATGATATATATGTGTTTCTCTTATGAAACTATATTAAATCTCTTTAATGAATGGCTATTAGCTGTATTTCTTATTACTTACAGATCAGCCACATAAGGTTGAGATTTTGTCTAGGCTTATTGCATTTCTGATTATACTCCATAGTTGTCTGAGTGAGATAAAGGTTATTACTTGCTGACTACTACCAACATGGAGCTATGTTATATTTTGGGAATTTTTCTGGCCTTTGTCAATAATTTGTGCAACTTAGATGGGAGGAAGGGCTAAGTGTTATACTATTTGACTGAATTACTCAGGTCTTCTCCTTAACGATGATAATGAGTCTGTTTTACATAACAGCTGCACAAGGTAATATAATGAATGCCTACTCAACAGGTTATGTGCAGCAATTATCACCTGTGTCTAAGCATGAATAACTTTGCAGTAATGAAAGGCAGGTCATTATCACATTAACAATAAGTCAGTTACAATATAGCACTGACGCATTATCACTTTGCAGGTAAAACTATCAGGAGCTGCCACTGTTATTCACACAAGTACAACTCGTTATCACATTGATGAATGCACAAGCCAGATTGGGTTTTTGTATGAGTTTAGATTCCTCACATACATATTAGTTTCTACAGCTAAAACATGTTATACTATTTGGAAGAAGTATCTTGTCCTAAGGTGTTTAGGATACAGTGATACCAATAAGTATACCTACCTGGCTTGATATATATATATATATATATATATATATATATATATATATATATATATATATATATATATATATATATATATATATATATGTACATCGGTTATCTGTATTTTCACGAGTAACATACAGATGCAAGTATCCATTTTATTAATGTGGTTCATATCTTTGTGAATTAATGTAACTGAACCACATATGATGAAACAGTTGAATGTCTCAAACTATCACTACATAGTGCATGTTGTGTTGCTTTGCAGCTGCCTCTGTGCAGGTGAGGAACATTATATTGTTCTATACCATTGTGTTTTTCAGCTTTGCATTCACCCAACATCACACCCCTCACTGAAGATGCCATCTGCTAAGAAGTCAACTGACATTTACTTGGGCAAGGGTACTGATTCTGACAGTAATACCAGTGGGTCCGAAATGGAATTGGACCTTGATTCACAATGTAAGTCAAGCCAGAGTGAGGATGACGATTATAATGCCGATGATCATATTCCACTGGCACATCTGCATGAGAAGGCTATTACTGCTGATAAAGATGATGCCCCTGTCCCAGTGATTCCTGACAGACCCCTACCCTCTACCCCCGACCTCACCACTCTTGATAAAACTGACCACGACAGTGAGGATGACATGCCACTAGCCCAGCTAAGGTATGATGGCACACACAATAGTGGTCATCAACTTGAATCAGATTTTGACACAGAGGATGAATTGCCTCTATCTGAGTTACTGCAAGGACATGGCCTGACTGACAAGACCTTTGCAGACCTCCATCGCCCAAGCCAGGCCTAGTGCTGAAGAGGAAGCGGATAGGCTTCCTACTATACATGAGCTCAGGGGTAGTCCACAGCAGATTGATTAGGATGGAGAAAGTCCACTGGATCTGAGCCGAAGTAGCTCCTTGTCAAGCAAGGGTCTGAGTGTGCCACAGCATGGAATTTGTGTGAGTACTCCACTCAGTCTCCCTCCCTTCAGGTGTAGTCAATGTATGCAGGTGAGGGTAGTAAATGTATGACAGCAATTAGTGAGTTACTTCAGTCCCTCATCCCTTAGGTCCATTGCTGAATGGGAACATGTAAAGAGAAAAGGCAGAGGTAAGGCAGACTGCTGACACTGAAGGAGGTCATGAGACCATAGTGGTGTCAGCAGTCTGAGTGGGCAGCCAGCACAGCTATGGGACACTACAGATAACCAACATCTGGAGCCCCATGCCTGTCTTTGGCATATTAGTGGAGCGGCGGTCCTTACCCTGCTTTTTCTCTTTACATGTGCCCTTTCTGTGGCCCCTTGTCAATGTCCACCCATGCTTTATTTCAGGTAAGGTAAGACTGTCTTCTGATGTTCAGACGTTTACAGAATGCGTTCATGCATGGCTTGATGCACAGGGTCAGTGGATCGACAATCTGCCATAACGGCATCACCGCGGAAGATGTTCACCTGTTCAGAAGGGATGGCATTCACCTAACTGAGGCGGGCATTGCATTGTTCTTGACCAACCTCCACAATGGCGTGAGGAGAGCCATGCAAGACTGCTAACATGCAGCTTGTGAGAAGAATGGAAAACACCCATGACCAAGTCGGACCAGTATAGTAAGTAAAATACTATTATGAAATGTGTTGTGTAAAATTAAATGAGCTTGGCAAATAACTGTTATGGAAATTATGATTTTTTTTTTTCATATTTTGGTAAATAACTTTTCAAGGGGGCATCTGAATGTGCCAAGTAATATCTCATTTTGAAGACAGTATTGCTGGTTCCAACATGGTAAAATAATTGTGCCTGTATGTTTGACACATGTACAGATATCAAATTTTGTTTGGGACTTAGGTTATGGAAATTATGATTTTTTTCATATTTTGGTAAATAACTTTGCAAGGGAGCATCTGAATGTGCTAAGTAATACCTCATTTTGAAAAGATTATGTATAGTTCTAACATGGTATAAGAATGGTACCTGTATGTTGTACTCATAGGCAGATATCAAAGTTTGTTTCGGACTTAGGTTATGGAAATTATGATTTTTTTCATATTTTGGTAAATAACTTTGCAAGGGAGCATCTGAATGTGCCAAGTAATATCTCATTTTGAAGACAGTATTGTTGGTTCCAACATGGTAAAAGAATTGTGCCTGTATGTTTGACAGATGTACAGATATCAAAGTTTGTTTGGGACTTAGGTTATGGAAATTATGGTTTTTCTTCATATTTTGGTAAATAACTTTGCAAGGAAGCATCTGAATGTGCCAAGTCATATCTCATTTTGAAGACAGTATTGCTGGTTCTAACATGGTAAAAGAATTGTGCCTGTATGTTTCACAGATGTGCAGATATCAAAGTTTGTTTGGGACTTACGGTTATGGAAATTATGATTTTATTTCATATTTTGGTGAATAACTTTGCAAGGGAGCATCTGAATGTGCCAAGTAATATCTCATTTTGAAGACAGTATTGCTGGTTCTAACATGGTAAAAGAATTGTGCCTGTAGGTTTGACACGTGCAGATATCAAAGTTGGTTTGGGACTTACAGTTATGGAAATTATGATTTTTTTCATATTTTGGTAAATAACTTTGCAAGGGAGCATCTCATTGTGTGAAGTAATATCTGATTTTGAAGACAGTGTTACTCCTTACATCATGGTAAAAAAAACTGTGTCTGTGCACTGTACACATGTACAGATATCACAGTTTGTTTAGTCTTGTATGAATATGAAAATTATACATTTACAATACTTCTAATTATTATGCCCATATCTTTGCGAGGGAGAATGGTGATGACACAAATGATGCATCATTTTGAAGCTGACATTCAGATGCACAACTTCCACACTGATATGTAGGCTCTGTCTGTTACAGGTGATGAGATATTATGCTTTATTTATTTATCAGTTATGAGAAATAATATATTAATCATATTTCTGTGAATATCTCATGAAAGGAGCATCATACAGTAATAGTTAAGGTATCATTTTAAAGCTGACATTCATACTAACAAATTAAATTCAAATTGTATGGGTCTGCATGGTACATAGACCAAGATATTGTGCTTTGCTTTTCCAAAAAGTTAAAATAATTTGCACAATATCAGCATTCCTTGCCAAATATTTAATAATGACTTTGATATGCACTATCAACATTTACACTGTTGGAAAGGTCAGTGTCTGCTGAACAACTTTCGTGTTTATATTTTTTGTGTAGCTCTTATAGTTAAAGAGTTATGAACATTTGTTTTCTGTATAGTATTACAAATGGATTTTCTGAAAATGAGCTCAGGCTGCACTGTTGTTCCTATGGTGGAATTAAGCAGGCAGATTTTTCTGAGCTGCTCCGGAGTGAATGAGTTAAGGTATCTGGATGTACAGTACCATATACTTCACCTATATTTACATTACTTACATGAATTGAGTTAATGCAAGCCTACTGCCCCCTGCCGTACAGACTGTCCTGTTTGTCAGCGTGCTCATGATGGTGTCAGTTATGCCTTGTTATGTGACAGTTACACCCCATGTGGTCACATGACGTCTTTGCCATCTACTGAGTTTGTACAGAGTGTAGATAGAGGCTGCTGAACTATACACCTGCATTACATACTGTTGATTGTTTGGTATCCTGTGGCCCAGTTGTCTTCACTGTTGTACAATTTGAAGAGCTTGGCCTGGACAGCAACAGTTGTGAACCTTTCCAGACTACTGTATTAGTGTAACTGTTTCACAGTTGCATTACTCTGTTTATATGGTTGATGTGACATGGCATATAGAACTGTAATAATACACAATTAAAGGTTTTCCATTTCTGCAAAACTGTGTGTGGTGTTTTTCCTATGACCTCTCTGTGGGTATATGTTGCAGGCAACAATTATCATTTGTATGGGTGGCCCATACATTGTCCAGTCATTCAGGGGTTAACTGTAGGCATAGTAGCTGCTCCATATTGTGTGCACCTTCTACATATGTATCTTACTGTACATATATTTGCGTGTGTATGTGCATTCACATGTATATATATATATATATATATATATATATATATATATATGTCTATATGTGTGTGTGGATATATATATATATATATATATATATATATATATATATATATATATATATATATATATATATAAATAAATATGTATATCTGTATCTGCATATCTGTTTCTGTGTATCTGTATCCTGGTGATGTTGATGGCTTCCACGTATATTACATTTCCTATGGGAGGCAGACTGTACTGCATGATATGTTACCAATACCAGCCTGACATCATACAGGTGGGATATAGTACTGGTAACATTTTGTGCCCATGTTGTGTCAGGTCCTGGTTATGGGATCTGCAACACTTGGTAGTGTATTGCAGGGCGGATGTGTTTGGCTGTGGGGGGTGCCTATTCTTACAAGATGTATAGTGTGTGGCCTCTCAACTCCATTAATGGTGCATGTGGACATATATGTGTTTGTTAATCTGCCATTGCTGTCTACATATGTATGGCCTTATATACCTATATAGATATATATATCTGCTAACATATATATAACTATGTCCGTATATACCTACATAGATATATATCTGCATACACATACGTAACTTGCTGTGTATATGTAGACATATAGGTGTAGACAAATTTATGTGTCAGTGTAGGCATTTGCATGTATATATGTTCATATATATTGATATATATGTATATAGTTTTATAAATATATATATATATCTACATAAATATATGTTGTATCTGTTTAGATATTAATATATTTACACAGACATACATCTAGATGTTGGTATACATTCTCTGTACTGTTGCATGACTGGACTGGATGATATGTTTTTGAAAACATCAGATTTATTTGTATCTGGCATGGCTTACTGGTAAATCCCTTTGTCTATGGTATGCAGGGTACTGGGTTTGAGCCTTGCAGGAGCTGTTTGTTTTGTTGCTGGACAGAACACAGGCCATTAGGTACAGAGTGATTAAGGCACTTTAAATCTGTTCTAAGTGGGCGTGCATGGAGCTAAGCAATACTAACCTCCTGTTACAGTTTCTTACACTCAGTTAATTTCTATTTTGCTTAATCTGTGTAGGCAATGCTTACCCCCATGCAAACACACTTAAACATGCTTACTAGTGCTTATATATGCTTACTACTTCTTATTTGTGCTTAAACCTGCTTACTAGTGCCTTATTCATTATGACGCTGACACTTCACATGTGCATTTAATGCAGTACTCCAGTTCACATTTAAATGTTATTTAGTAGGTTATACAGCAAAAAAAATGTTCATATAAAGATTTCACATGGAAAATGTTGCAATGGGACTCAAACCAGGAATGCCTGCTCATTAGACGAATGTTCTGCCCACTACACTATTGCTGTGCTGCTTCATTTGCATATATCTTCCTTGTTATCCTCTTCAGCCTTTTAAGCTGCTTTAACAATAGCTAAGCGATGGGCACACCCACGCATCTACAGTTAGCTTTAATCGATGTTTTAAAGAAAATTAAAGGGTTTATTTATTTACTTTTTCAGTACTGTTGCTGTTGTACACATGGGGAACTGCTGGTGGGATATGCATACACCTATGAGCGATCACTTTCTGCTTTTCTATAGTGCAGGGGCTTGTTTATTCTGACAGCTCTGCTCTCAGACATGCCCCCTGCACTTGTACATGCTCCGTGTAAGCCTGGGAGCTTGGGCAGCGCACCTTCATTAATATGCATGGCGTGCTGCCGTCCTGCTCCTAAACAGGTGCTTCCATGCAGGACTATGCTAGTCATGTACACCAGATTAGTGAATCTGGGAGCTTGGTTTTTCTGAATATTTCCTCCTCTTCAACATCAGCTTCAATTGTCATCTTATTAAAATCATTTTCAGCTAAACCACAGGATACAGTGTTAAAATGACCAAAGAGCAATGTGATTAATAGTAAATATCAGTAACAATACAAACATAAAACTCACCAAAAACTAATCTTGTAAAGTGATGCCCATTGCTAAATAAATAATGATAATACTAACACTAACATCAGCACCAACTCTAACATCAGTACTAAATACTAACACTAGCACTATCACCAATGCTAAATACTAACACTAACACCAACACCAATACTAAATACTAACACTAACACCAACACCAATACTAACACTAACACTAACACCAATACTGAATACTAACGCTAACACCAACACTAACACCAATACTAAATACTAACACTAACACCAACACCAATACTAAATACTAACACTAACACCAACACCAATACTAAATACTAACACTAGCACTATCACCAATGCTAAATACTAACACTAACACCAACACCAATACTAAATACTAACACTAACACTAACACCAATACTAAATACTAATGCTAACACTAACACCAACACCAACACCAATACTAAATACTAACACTAACACCAACACCAATACTAAATACTAACACTAACACCAACACCAACACCAACACCAATACTAAATACTAACACTAACACCAATACCAATACTAAATACTAACACTAGCACTATCACCAATGCTAAATACTAACACTAACACCAACACCAATACTAAATACTAACACTAACACCAATACTAAATACTAACGCTAACACTAACACCAACACCAACACCAATACTAAATACTAACACTAACACCAACACCAATACTAAATACTAACACTAACACCAATATTAGATACTAACACCAACACCAATACTAAATACTAACACCAATATTAGATACTTACACTAACACCAACACCAATACTAAATACTAACACTAACACCAATACTAAATACTAACATTAATACTAACACTAACACCAATACTAGATACTAACACTAACACCAACACCAATACTAAATACTAACACTAACACCAATACTAAATACTAACATTAATACTAACACCAATACTAAATACTAACACTAACACTATCACCAATACTAAATACTAACACTAACACCAACACCAGTACTAAATACTAACACTAAAACCAATACAAAATAGTAACACTAGTACCAACACCAACACCAATACTAAATACTAACACTAACACCAACAGCAATACTAAATACTAATACTATAACCAATGCTAAATACTAACACTAATACTAACACTAACACTACTTTAAAACTGATATTACAACAGTTCAATTCAAATGGAGCAATGATTCAGGAACTCAGCAATAAGGAGATCAACACAGTTAACAAAACAGAAATTTAAACTTGTTTGTGACACAAATAGGATATGTTAGATGGCCAGGTATGTTACTAAAAGCCATAGACAATGCCTGGAAGATCTGGAAAAAGAATAACACTAGCCAAGATAGACAAAAATAACAACTTCAGAATCAGGCCAAAAAAACAACAAAAATGGATAAACAAAACTACTTCCTAGGTATCCAAAACAAACATTCCAATAACCCCCAAAAGTTCTGGCAAGCTATCAATTCCCTTCTGAAACCAGACAAATCTACCACCCCAGCTCCCAACACCAATACTAATAATGACAGCATAGCTTCTCAATTTAACCATCACTTCACAGAATCTATTCTCTCATTATCTACCAGCTATCCAACAATAACTCTATATTCAGCCCAACTATAGACCACAGTAATATACCCTCTTTTACACTCTCACCTGTACCAACCTCCACAGTTAAAAAACTACTCTGAAAACTAAAACCCACTACTCTCACAACAGATGGTCTACCCATTAATTTTCTAAAATTAGCTGCAGAGTCCCTAGCCTACCCTGTCTCATTTCTTTTAAACCACTCCATAAAAGAAGCTTACATCTCGGCATATTATTCCTCTACACAAAGGTGGCAACTCCTATGAGCTTTCAAACTACTGCCCCATTGCTATCCTATCCCCCCTTTCCAAGCTTCTGGAGAAATGTATTCACACCAAAGTGATGCACTTCTTAACCTCACGTAATCTCCTCTCCTTCACACAGCATGTCTTCTGCCCAAACCATAGTACAATTACTAAAATGTGAAAAAACAAACTCCAGAACAGCTTAAACCAGCACACGAACTCGAGCCACAGTACAATGAATTGTTTATTCAATGTTTAGCACTTTCTTCCCCAGGAAGGAAGTCCCTTCTTAGGAAGAAAGCACTAAACATTGAATAAAGAATTCATTGTACTGTGGCTGGTGTTCGTGTGCTGGTTTAAGCTGTTCCATAGTGCAACTACTGCTCTTCTCTCCTTTACCAACCAGTTTAACCAACTCAGAAATGACAACAATTTCATATCAGCCATATTCTTAGATCTATCTAAAGTGTTTGACATGGTCTCACCTAACCTACTTTTAGACACTCTATTCACCATGTCCTTTGCCCCCTCCACTACTTCCTGGTTCAAAAAACTATCTCTCTGATAGAAAACAATCAGTCAAATGGCAAGGTGTACTATCACCTCTACTATCAACTACTATAGGCTTTCCACAAGGATCAATACTGGGTCCTCTACTATTCACCATTTTCACCAACAAACTACATACCTCCACTCTGCATGCCTCACTTATACAACACACAGATGACTCAACCCTAATCTGCGCAGCCCCATCCATAACAACTCTTCAAAAGCTTACCCAAGAATCCTTCTGTTCCGTGGAAAAATAGATTTCTGATATCCAACTAATTCTAAACCCCAACAAGACCAAATTACTTATTTTCACCCCCAACAAATCCAGAACCATACCTCCTTCCTTCACTATCACTTTCACAAATGGCACCACAATCTCTCCCTTCCACCATACTAAGCTCCCCAGTGTTTAAATAGATAAGGATCTTAACTTTGATGTCCATATCTCTCAAACCATTAAAAAAGGTACATAAAAAATTAGGAACTTTATAGAAACACAAACAGTTCCTATCAGACCAAGCACAAATCAGCCTAGCCCAAACCCACCTTTTGTCTACCCTAATGTATGCATCACCAATCCTAAACCACATCAACGTCATCTATCTCACTGTTCAAAAAGTTACTTAAGTCACACCTCTTGCAATCCTGACTTTGTCCTTGCATCACAAATGCTTTCATGCTGTCTTCCAATTCTTACTACCTTCCTCTCCTCACTGCTTACTCTCTCTATTATACAGTACTCAAATACTCCCAAACAGGGCCTACTATGTGTAAATTATTACATCTTGCATGATGTGTCTTTTGATTGAATCAGTTAATGTGAGTCTTTTCTCCCAAATACTGCCATCCAGAGTCTACCATGTGTAAATTAAGCTTGCTTGGAACAAACCATTGTATGATATATATTTTTGGTTGTACATTTACGACTGTACATATTGTTTGATGTGGAGCTTTTCTCCCTGTGCCTCCTCTGTAAATGGACCTCGTTCCAGCCAGAGTTTCCCAGTAAACAAATATAAAATAAAATAAATAAATAAATAAAGAGAATTGTGAAGCACATCTCTTCCCCAATCCTGTTTAAGAGAATCAAGGACCAGTTCATAGGAAACTAGAAATACACCCCAGGTCTGACACTTTCCTTGGTACAGGTTTCACATCCTTGTGAAACAGACCTCTTCCCTAATCTTGTAATCTTGTTCAAGAGAATCCAGGACCAGTTGATGGGAAACTGGAGATACACCCCATGTCTGACACCTATGTCTTTAATAGATAGAGTCAGTCTGCAAATTTTGCCCTAGCTTATTTAATATAACATCTAAGGACATAAACTTGTGGGACATAATTGGGATGCATGGCTAGGCTTAAAAAGGCCCTGGTAGTCATTAGCCTAGTATAGCCCTATGAACCTAAGCAGAAATTAAATGGATTTTCTGGTCTCCAGTGTTGAATAACAGTGCAAATAAATATGTTTTTAATGATCTGCTGAAGCAGTATAGTGTGCAATAGCCATCATGAAACTGGGTTAAATAGTTGTAGGGCCTGATATGCAAAACAGGAAAATCCTGATGATTCCAATTGTGCCTGTGAGACCACTGGCAGCTGCTTGGAGACTGACCACAAAGCTCAGGGCAGGCAACACAACACCTTGAGCTCCTTCATGTAAGACATTCTTAACTCATGCAAGGACTGGTAGACTAACACTAAGATTTTATAGATGGTAAAAAAATGGACTTGGAGCTAATGCAGGCTGTGGAGTACAGATGTGATATTTTGTTAATGAGATGTACCTGCTTGTATAATAACTATGAATTATGGTACAAGCTGCAAATGGTCAGTCTCAGTGCCAGGAAGTCATAGATAAGGCACACTGCTATAATCAAGGTGAGAACAGACCAGAGCATGATCTACCAGTGAATTGTCAACTTAAAGAATAATATGCTTGATCCTGCACATTTTCTGTAAATGGGAACATGATGATTTTTCTACAGCTGCCTTCTGATCCCTGAGTCACAGACTTTTACTAATTTATTTATTTGCATTTTGCTAACTGAGTAATAGCCATTTCACCACTCACATTATCCTATTACTAAGGACCCAAGATGCAAAATATTATCTTACTTGCGTACCTTGGTGACAAACACAGGCTTATTGCCACTATTAATAATGTGACTGAACCAATCAAGGACTGTAGAGAAAATCCAACAGAAGGATTGCAGATACTTAAACAGGATGTCAAATATTGCTGAGAGATCCAGTAGGTCTAAGATCGAATACTATTTATCTGGTAGGGTGCAGTCTGTAAAATGGTATGGGACTCAATCCTCTTTTCTCTCTGTTACTGCAGGCATGGCCTGAGGCTTTGGTCTTGGCACACCTCTGTTTAAATTGTTTATAAATAACCTTCCTGCTACCACAAAACAGGCTAAACTAGCACACTATGCTGATGATTTTGTACTGCACCTAACTTGTCACAACGGCCATTAGTAACACAAGAAGCAGTCTTAACAAATATTGGCTGAATAACTCCTATTACTGAACTCTTAAAAATAATAGTAATAATATTATGGTTTGCTCCTAAAACATACTCCAACAATAAAATACTTTTCACATTTACATCAGCCAACAATACTAAGACTGACTTAGTCAGACACAAAAAATTACACTTGGTCATCATTGATGAAAACCTAAACTTTGACTTCTATTTTCAAGCTGCATTTAAGAAAACCTACTCAAAATTACACCTAATGTACAGACCGAGGCCTTTTCTAACTGACTGGGATAGGAAAGCAACAGCCTCTGCCTATTTAATCCCAGATCACCTCTATGCTATTTTATTTTTAACAAATTTATAAGCTAGACAGTAATAAAGGCATGAACGATATTATTAACAAAACAGCTAAATTTCCAACCTCATTTAATAACAACCCAAAATATACTATAATATCCTGAAAAATGTTTTTCTTTGTAAAATCTCCAAGCAAGCACTTACACTTTATAGATAATACCTAGCTTATATCATCATATCTCACAATACTAGTAGCAGAACTTTGTATTCCAACTTTGTATCCAAAATTTGGAGTTCCATTCTATAGCTTTCTAATCTACACTCCTTTAAATCAAAATTAAAGTTATGCTTTACAGACACATAACTCTGCTCCTCTCCTGCCTCACTTGGAGATTGGATTCATTCACATGTTTAATAAAATCTAAGAGTTCTTTTCTGGAACCCTCCTAAATAAAAAAACAAATCATCAATAAAACATCTGTACATGATGATACATTTTGCAAAAACTGATTCTAAAATAACTTATTTTTCCCATTTCATCAGGACTATATTTTCACATCCATCTGTTACCTTCAGTTGATATTTAATTATAGGAAGGAGAACATTTTTTTTTACCTGAATGTGTACAGATCTAGCAATGCTTTAAAAGTTGAGATTTATAAAAAGGAAGTGCAAAGTAACAGCTATCTCCACTACAATAGCATGCATAGGTTTAATCTGAAAAAAAAAAACATAGTGAAGGGGCAATTCACTAGGATAAGTAGGTTAACAGATGAGGCAGTATTTTTTGAAAAAGAATGTGAAGAACTCAAAAGGAAATTTCAAAAAAGGGGGTACACCAAGGACATCATTAATAATTTGTGGATGGAAGTAAAAAAAAAATGTAAGGGACTATAAGGTAACAAATGTAAATAGCAAGTCAAAAGAAAATGAAAAGGGTTTTTCCTTAGCATGTATTTTAGAAAATTCAGTAGATGAAAGTAAAATCAAAGGAATAATCAAGAATAATTGGAGATTCTTAATGAATTTTCAAGAAATTAAAAATGTTACAGGGGGAGACCTTGTCTTTGTCTCTAAAAGAGGAAAGAGTTTAAAAGACTTTTTTAAAAAAAGGAATTTATGCTCAAGTATGCCTGATGTTTTGGAAGTAGGGGTTAAAAGATGTAACAGTTGTAAGTTAGGTTTACCTTTACATAGCCAAAAATCACTCATGCAATTGCTCATATGAGTGAATCCTAAGCATGAAACTCAAAGTCGTGACAGTTTCTGATGTTCGAAAATCAGCAAATCGAAAAGCAGATTCGCTGATTTTTTAACACAAAAGTCGAATAGAAAGTGTAATGAAGTGTAAGCCCCCCTGCACCTCCCACACCCCCCTACTTTAATATACTAACTCCAAGATCGCACTACAGTGGAGAAAGGGTCCATTTTCCAATCCCCACTACAGTACAATCCACACCCATAATGCCGTCTGCAATGAGCGAATGTCAGTGTGCATTCGCTCATTGCACATTCGAAGCATTTTTCGTTCGACATTTGGGAACTTTGCAAATGTCCTTTTGAACATCTGTCATTCGCCCGTGTGCAGAATGCACATATGAAAGTAAACCGTAAGTTATGTCAATATATCAAAGAAGTTAAGAATTTTGTAATGGCAGCAAGAAGATTTGAAATTAAGTTGAATAATTTGTATAATTGCAGGTCCAAATATGTGGTATACATGGCTCTGTGTGAATTATGTCCAGCATTTTATATAGGAAGAACCAGTAGAGAATTCTACATGCGAGTGAATGACCATATAAGAGCAGTAGACACGACTGATGTAAGCAATGCCTTGGCAAAACATGTTAAGCAAAAACATTTGTTAGAGAAAAATAAGGCATGCTTCAAATTTGTAAGAACTGATGATGTTAATGGTTTTGATCATAGGTTTGATGCAGAAGATTAACTGGATTGGAAAGAATATTGCTGGCAAATTAGGCTGAATGCATGTGTATACCATGGTTTAAATGATAGGGAAAAATGTTATGTTGCTCTTAGAAGGAAAGGGTTAAGGCATTAAGTTCTTTGCATCACATGTTATTGTTATTAAGTATTTAAATAAGTTTGTTCATTATACAACTTGGTCTGAAGAAGTTCCATGAAGGGTATGAAAGCGCTTACCAGTTGGATTTTTATGTAATAAAGTCATTTTGTGTTTTTAGCCATTTGTGTTTTTTATTAAACATTACACAAGTGCTATAGGGGGTTAGTTTGAAGATCAGGAGATAAATTAGTTTTCCTCTCTCAATCTTTCGCCGGTCGAACTTTTGGGTGTTTGATATTCTGTATGCTTGAACATCTTAATGTTGGTATTTTCATTTGACATTAAGAAAGTTTGATCATACAGAGTTGAACCACACACACACACACACACACACACTCACACACACACACACACACACACACACACACACACACACACACACACACACACACACACACACACACACACACACACACATATGCGCTCACGCACATACATAAAACTTGAAGCATATCACCACCAAATCTCATTCTCACTGACTAACCAAGGTCATATTTATTTATGTAGTTGTCATTTGTTTAGTAGGAAAGTCTGTCTGGGTAAGAGCCCATTTTCAGTAGAGACCTGTGGAGAAAAGCACCAAAACAAACAAAAAATGTTTTTAGAAAGTAAAACCAATGAATAATATTTTGATTTAATTAAATATTAAAATAGTGTGATTAAGAGATATTATAGAGAAATAATATGGAGCAATAACTTCATGAGATAAGCAAAGACTATCATGCTTTGTTTGCAGTTTTCATAGGAAGAAATAACTATGTATAAAGCAATAAGTAGAGAATACAAGATGCTGGTGATTGGCTTGTAGAAAGTTAAGCATGCAGATGTACAACTTGAATATAAATCGCATGTGTATGAGGATAAGCAGTAGTTAAGCATAAGAGAATCTTTGGACAGGATGGTATGTAAGGGTTATTGCATGATATAGAATCTAGGCAGGTGAGAAGATATTCTGACAAAATGAAAAAGTAGTATAGAAAATGTGTAGAGGAGATGATGAGAGAAGGGAATGAGTTATCCTGTTATGTTATATGTACAGAGTCTAGATCTAGACAGGAATTCTTCTAAAGCTTGATTAAATAAATGACTGCTGGATAGTGATTTAATATCTTTGGGGATAAGGATCTAGGCTTTAGCCACAATGTTAAAGACCATGAGCAATGACTTTATTGGGTTTATATTCAGTTAGGCGTTATCAGATGAGCACCGGGGCAATTTGGAAAGTAGTGTGTGAGTGTTGAGTTAATAGCTGGGCAGGAAGAGAGTTCATATACCATTATGTGTACCGGTCAAAGTTCATTATTGAGTAGCTGATGTGGTAGTTCCAGACAATTTAATGATTTCAAAGAACTGCAGTGATGAGGTTTGTAAGACTGATTGTTAGCAAACCTTGGCAGTTTGTTGTCACATAGCAGCAACTGTGATATGAGGGATGAATTATGTTGGTAAGGATGGGAGAGGCATAGAGAAGAGAGGGAAGGAGGTAGGCACTGTTGGGGGCAACTCTAGAAGGTTTGGTAAGGAATTTGTTTGATCTGTAAAGCTTCCCAAGTTTTGGATGAGTTTTTTGATGTAAGGTTGAATATGGAATTGAAATTTTAATTGGTCATCAATAATGACCCCTAGTAACTTGGTGTAGGAAGCAACACTGATATCAATGTCATTTAGTGAGGATATTTTAAAATTAACTTTGGAGTAAGTAATAGATCTAGTGAAAAATAAGCATAAATTGTATTTTTTGGATTGATAAAAAATTAGTTGTCACTTATTCAGCTTTCAGTGGAGTTGGAAGCTTTTTGTTCCGTGGTTTGCGATTCAAGAAGAGTTTTCAATGTTATGAAGCACACTTTCAATGTTCTGAGTTTTCATTGTTTTGGGTTTTCAGTGTTTTGAATTTTCAATGTTATGGTCTCAGTGTTATGAAATTCAACGTTAGGAAATGTCAATGTTATAAAGTAGACACATGCAGATCGCATCAATATACCTTTACATAGGTATTATTCACAATATATGACTGACCAATGAATATTGACAGTCAAGTATGACATTGCGCTCTCACTTTAACAATGATAAATATACACATGCCACTTGTCACAAAGTAGGTTAGTACTCTATTACAGGGTAACCACTAACGTGAATATTTTTGGAAAAGGAATATGTCTTGAAAAAGTAGCAAAATGGGTAGAAAATAGGTTTAAATCCTGATTCAAAATAACATATCACAAAAAGGGAAACACAAATAAATCTTCCCCAAATGGAAAAGGGATTCTGCAGATTCAGCAAGCCCTGCACGGCGTGCAGGAATAGTGCAGGAGCTCCTGGAGGCAATATGGCCACTGTGCAATTCAGGAATAAACTCCATGGATGTGCACCCGAGAGTTCCTGCACTATTCCTGCACAGACACAGCTCCTGTATGCAAATTACCCCATTTACAGGTGAAAATCATGCAAATGAGGTGAATTTGTGGTCCAGGAAGCTGTCAGCTGGCCATGCAGGACTAGTGTAGTGTGCAGAAATGTACTCGGTCAGTAACCGAGTACATTTCTGCAAACTACAAAATAGAGCCATGACAGCTCCAAATAAAGGGGGTGTAGTATGTGTAAATTATGCCAAAGGCCAAATATATGGCCATTGGCATGGAAAACAGTTGGCAAAAAAAAATAAATGCATAACTTTTATTTTTTTTTTAGCCAATGTTGGCAGGGCAGCGGTGCGCAAACGGGATCGGGCCGGAAAAAAAAATGAAATAAGCATTCTAACAAAATCACTGTTTTGCTATTATACTCAACGGCAGACTGAAGACAACATGGCCAGTGAATAGTGGCTTCTAAGGGGGAAGGTTCAGTGTGGGACCTGTAACTATGCATTAGCAGACAATCCTATGCAAATGAAGGGAAGGATACCGAATCCCAGATTTCCCCTCAATGCTAGCCAGCACCCAACCGTATAAGTGCAGGAATAGCATGGTTCAATCCTAAGAGTTAGCTGACGTCATAGGGGTGTGTATCAGGCATACTGTAAGCTTATTAGAGCCCTGTGGCTTGGGTTTGCCATTAGCTTAGCAGAGCTAAGCAACGGGGTGTGTCTGAGGCTGTCTAGCACTCTTCACATTGCCTAAGCAGGTGTGCATGCCACACACTGGGTTTTAAAGGGAAAAAAAGTAAACCAGGAAATAGCAGCTCTGTGCACATCTGAGCACTGTGTTTGTGCAGCATGCCCCCAGGCTTAAACAGGAAGTCAATGGGAAGGGAAAACAGCAGTAGGAAGGTAATCAAACAGAACTAGCATAGCTGGCAGGTGGAATGTATCAGAATCAGCCAATTACACAAGGCAGCAGCCCAGCCCAGAACACTACTATAAACTATGCAAACCCCTTTCACTCTGGTTTTTCCCACATACTCTACACCGCTGGTGTATACAAAGGGGGAATTTTTAACAAACAAAAATCAACAAAATGATAGGGGCTGCAACAGCTATCATACATCAACATGTGGAAGAGGCTAAGGGTGGTAAGTATAAGAATGCTGTTGACTGACCCACAAGAAGGAGACAGAGAAGAGTGTACAGACCCAGGGTAACCTACCAGGGGCTACATGAGCTGGAGATAGTGGAGTGCTATAGGGTAGACAGAGACCTCCTACAGCAAATTGTTGAGCTGTGCTGGCCATGCTTGACACACCGAACTAACAGAGGGGAACCCATCCCAGTGGATACCGAGGTATGTGTAGGCCTAAGAATATTAGCCACAGGTACCTTCCAAAGGCCAACTGGGGATATCATGGGGATCTCACAAGCATCAGCATCCAGGGTACTCCACCAGTTCCTGGATGCCATGTCAGCACATGCTGGTGAGCATGTATATTTCCCCAACACCCATGAGGCTTTGGCCAGCAATATGCGTCTCTTCCACCAAATAGCAGAATGCCCTGAGGTAGTGGGTGCTATAGAATGCACACGCATATGCATCAAAGCACCACCTGGTGAGCAGCGTAGGGTCTACATCAACCACAAGGGCTTCACCTCCATCAAATGTCAGGTTGTGTGTGATGCCCAGGGCATTATAATGAATGTGTGTGCTGGCTGCCCTGAAAGCTATCATGACTCCTACAGCTGGCATCTGATGCAGCTGTACCAGAGATTTGCCAATGGGGACATCCTTTATGGTCACTTAGTGGGGGATGCTTGTTATGCACTGGAGCCATGGATGATGACACCCATCACAAATGCACACACAGCTGAACAAGCACTCCCATAATGAGGCGCACGCACAGACCAGAATCATAATAGAGTGTGTGTTTGGGATTTTCAAGTCACAATTCCGGTGCCTTGACACATCCGGTGGAGCCTTGCAGCACTCATCAGCTACATGTACCCAAATTGTCATCATATGTGCCATGCTACACAATATGATCCTGTGGAAACAGCTGCAGTAGGAAAAGTATGGGGCATAGCCCCCCCCCACCATTGCCAAGGCCTGCACAGGCACAGAGAGACTCTGAAGAGGAACAACCTGAGCCTGCCCAAGTAGAAAAAAGGAGGTGTGCCCAGTATGCCCTGGCCTTGGCAAAGAGGCAATGCATAGCACATACACTGACACAGTGTATGTGCTATGCATATACACTGACACAGTAAGGACCCTAGGAATGACACCTCTCTCTGACTCACACATTCAGTAAAAGGGATGCCAAACATGACACTACCTGTGCTTAACCATGTATAGGGAGTGTACTATGTGCATCCGACATAGTCAGCCTATCCAGCACCATCCGCAATACTGGTGCAGTTACAAGGTAAGTCACTATTCCTACCAATTGGAGTAGTATGTGTTGTTACTTGTATATATGGTATGGATGTGAGCATGCAAGGGAATTGGGTGGCTGAATGGGATGCCAGCAGATAGTAGACACCTAAAGTGGCAGCAAAAGATCTGTTACAAATACTGGTGTCACTATCATAGCCAGTACTAGACAAGGTGATGAAACCCATGGCAGGAAATGTACTGGGCCACATGTGTGTCCATATGATACACATGCCAGTCAGGGAGGCTCACATGCCCAACAATAGTCTCAGCCAACAGGACAGGTGTAGACAAACACAAACTAAAGCTGTGCTAAGGCCTCTGATTAATGGCTATGGGTAACCGCCCCCCACAGGCCTACACAGACAGACTACAACAGGTCAGGCAATGGGATGTTAGTTCTGAAGGGTAAGAAGTCAGAAACTGAAATGTAGGTCAATCAAATCTAAGGCCTGTAGTACACTGATATGCCTCTAGGCAGCAAGATAGGTTAGAATACAGAATGAAATGGAGTACCTGACATACCAGTACAGTCAAAGCAAATGTGTACAAGTGTCAGGTGTGCCCCCCAAGCCTATGTAGAAATGTAGTAACAGTCCAGTGTGCCCCCCAATCTTATGTAGAAATATAGTAACAGTCCAGTGTGCCCCCACAAATCCTATGTAGAAATGTAGTAACAGTCAGGTGTGCCCCCCATACCTATGTAGACACATAGTAGCAGTTAGGTGTGCCCCCCACAATCATATGTAGAAATGTAGTAACAGTCAGATGTGCCCCCCCACAATCCAATGTAGAATTGTAGTAACAGTCAGGTCTGCTCCCCCTCAGTTCTATGTAGACATGTAGTAACAGTCAGGTGTGCCCCCTTAATCCTATGTAGAAATGTAGTAACAGCAGGTGTGCCCCCCCCAATCCTATGTAGAAATGTAGTAACAGTCAGGTGTGCCCCCCAATCCTATGTAGACACGTACTAACAGCAGGTGTCCTCCCAATCCTATGTAGAAGTGTAGTAACAGTAAGGTGTGCCCCCCAATCCTATGTACACACATACTAACACACAGGTGTGCCCCCCCCAATCCTATGTAGAAATGTAATAACTTGTATGTGTAGGTATAATAACAGTGGAGCACAATTTACTTGAGCTGGCTAAGATAGCAGGACAAATTCTAGCATGTGTACAATATGCATGTCTGCATGTGTTAGGTTGGTGTGTGTTGTATATTGTGTGAGAGTGGTCTGTATGTACGCATGGTGAGGGTTGTCCTGGTGGTCATTGCCCAGTACTGCTGATGACAGGGTCAAGTTCTCACAACTGCAATGCCAAACACAATGCTTCCCAGTATAACACATTCCAGTAGTAAGCCATAGTAAATGTTTGGAAGTAAAATGTGTCACCATCTGAAAGCTGGACATGGCATGACTGTCGGCCCAGATATACAAGCAGTACACAGGGTGAAGTACCCCAGACAGACAGTGTATAATATGCAACTGTTCAATGGACTCATCCTTGGAATTGTACATGCAGGTTTGCAGCACATTATCTGGGCTTGTAGTAGGGAATACTGATGTCATCTGGCAAAACACTGGCAGAACACAAAGGTCACAGGAATGATGTATTGAGAAACAACTGATGTCCCTGCACAAGCCAGCATAAGTGAAATGCTCCATGCATATCTGTGAGTCAGATGCAAGTAGTGGCCATAGCACACATGCACCCGGCTCACCCCACCACCACCCACAGGTACCTTTTCGGTCTTATCACTGCTGTTGGGAATGAGTACAATATGACCCCACCTGTGTATGGCAATAGTGAAAGAATGCAGCATGCAGAGCAGGTGTCCCATGCAGGTGTGTCCCTAGCTGTCAGCAGCACCCTGCCAGCATCCACACCACTGGATCAATACTGACAGAAAGTATTGGCATGAAAACATTGCACACCTACCGTGTCACCTCAGGGGAATACAGTGTATCACAGTCTGGGACTGCAGGACTGACAGAATGCAATGGCCTGCTACAGCTGGCCTGCATCACTACCAAATGGCCTACAGTCCTCTACCAAAGGCCTGTGTCTCATCCGTACTGCCAATGTATGTTATGTCATGGACTCCCAAATAACAACATAACACAGTCCACAGAGCCCAAATGCAAAGGCCATGTGGAAAATCACAGTAGTATATCCACCATGTCCCACTGCATGAACTGTGGACCAACACCAAATTACTACTGTGATGAGGTGATAACTACAGGGAAAATATCAGAGAATGTTTGCATAATGTATGGAAGAGGATAGAATAATAGAGGGTGGGTGGGAGCATGGGCAGCATGGAGTGCATGAAGTCTGAAACTCAGCCACGTGCACATACTACCCCTGGCTGCAAACACAAGAATGGATGGCTACAAACCTGCTCGTAAACCACAATTTGTAGGGGTAATGTCCAGAATTATGACCCCTGCCTCTGGGTATCCTGTGTGAATCTGTACAGCTGTGAGGTATTGCCACAGCAAGATATGGCCAAACTGTCACATTGATGGATGTACAAGCATGGGATCCTTTGCTACCACTGTACCAAGGTGCTGAACCATTTACACAGACCCAGCAGCAAGTGTCTGCAGCTTCCTCTCAAGAATGGGATGAATGTGCAAGAATATGTAGACTGCTTATGACAATACTGGACAAAGCTACATTTACCCTTTGTTCCCCAGGATATCACTGCAAGCAAATATGTGTACCTGACAGTACTTGGTTACATAAAACATCGGAGTGTATAACAGTACATATGTCTCAATATCTCTGCTAACACCAGGATCATGTAGCAGAAGCAGCACAGACACAGTTGCCTACAGTAGCCCACTATCTTTTAAGCATTTTGACCCCATATTGTCAACTGATCTACAGATATCCTGTAGAAACAGTTAGCTACCTGTAGGTGTAGAACACAAAAGTCTGCACTGGAGTACAATATACCTGGAATGGATTCACACATTCAATACGGAAGGTCATACTGGTGTTCCTACACTTAGAGAAATGAAGGCCATGTCAGACAACAAAATACTGAAAGGTCATACTGGGCATGCTCACACACAAATAAATGAAGCCCATGTTTGGCAACAACAGTGGACCATACATATCTGACAGTCACAGATGTTAGTGTATACACACTTCAGTACACACCAGTCATGCTTTGCACACACATTGGATAGGAATACACACATATATCAAAGGACAACACACTATAATAGGCCAAAAGAACACATACAGAGGTGTGTGGAAGAGAGTGACAGTGACAAAGAACCTACCATAATGAGGCCAGTCCCACCCAGCACACATCCAATTGGCTAAAACCCCATGATGTGTAAATTTCAATCACCGTACACATATGCCTTTGGAATCCCTCAGCATTATAGTGTCTGTGGTGCTAGTGCTAACTGTGCAACATGACTGTACAAGTCAGTATTAATCTAGCAGTTGTATACATGTACCTGTGGAATATAAACCTGTGTGTGCCTGAGTGTGGAGTGTCTGTGTCTAGATGAATGGGTTATGGCCCATGCACACACACACACTGCACTCCCCATTGCTCTAGTATGGCAAGCCTGCTGATGTCTTCACCTTGAAATACACCTCTGAGGACATAGCAACCCATTCATTTCCGTGGCACAACCTATAACTGCATAATGCTGTAGTGGGAAGTACTAGTTAGATAGAAGTTCTAATCCCAGACATGGCAAGTGTGGATGTTTGTGTGTCTGTGTAAGAAGCAATGCTTTTGAGGCCATTCACTGTCACTACAACTTCCAGTGCCCTTCTTTGACAAGCCTGTTGATGTCATTCACTTTGAAATACACCTTTGGGGCAGTAGTAACCCAGTAATCTATGTGGCATGTCCTGTAACTGAGTAATGCTGTAGTATGATAAACTAATTAGGTAGGAGTTCTATTCCCAGTGATAGCAAGTGTGGATGTGTGTATTTCTTTGCCTATATAGGGAACAATGCTTTTGAGGCCATTCACAGTCACTACAAATTCCACTGCCCTTCTTTGGCAAGCCTGCTGATGTCATTCACTTTGAAATACACCTTTGGGGAAAATGTAGCCAAATAATCTCTGTGACATGTCTTATAACTGCATAATACTGTAGTGTGATAAACTAGTTAGGTAGGAGTTCTATTCCCCAACATGGTAAGTGTGGATGTTTGTATGCTGTAGTGTGATAAACTAGTTAGATAGAAGTTCTATGCCCAGACATGGCAACTGTGAAACTCTGTGTGTGTAGGGAGCAATGTTTTCTGGCCATTCACAGTCACTACGCACACCTACAAATGGAGAACATTGATAACTGTGCAGTAACAGAGACCTGATCCAAGCCTCCAGAGAGCTCCCCTGCAATACCAAGTGCAGCTCTCACCACACCTGTTGGCCACCAAACCAGGACAAAAACAATAAAGGTGGAGGAGTGTCCATATTCACCAAGGATATTCACACTGCCAGGCTACTTGCCCAACAGAATGTGTTCCAGGATGCGAAATACTCCCTTACCAGCTACAGTAAGAGGCAGAGACCCCTCATAACATCCACCAAGGCTAGTTATGATCATTATATAGCCACACGCTGTTCCATAGCTATGTGTGCAATCTAAATGGCAATGCTCAGAGCTGCTGTGAGCTACAACAGGATGGTACTAAATCTACTCCCCCCAGGGATATTGCCAAAATCCTAGCAGATTGATTCAGTGCCAACTGCACCCCCCCCTCCCAACCCCCAAAATGGCCCAACTCAACACAGATAGATTGCCATATGCCGGTAATAATGGCCACAATAGTAAAAAACACACTGTACAGAGCTAAGACAACAGCAGCCAAAGGACCAGTCAACATACCGGGCTGTGTACTACATGAGCTACAAACTGCACTTGCACCTCACCTATGTGCCTTGTCTAATCATAGCCATACCTCAGGCTTCATGCCCACTGTGTGGTGCACAGCTACAGTTATCCCAGTCCACAAAGGGGGATCCACCTTGGATTCTGGCAACTACAGCCCCAGCAGTATGACGTGCCTGCTCTGCAAGGCCATGAAATGTATTATCATGGAAATTAAAACAAAGGCATTGGCAACCTGCAAACACTGGACCCTAACCGGGTTTGGTTTGTGAAGAGCCAATCATGTCACCTCAACCTGAATGACAACTGTTAATCTGTCTCCAGAGCCATGGATGAGGGTAAAGTGATTCACACAGCCTATGTGGACCTTGCCAAGCCATTTGACACCATCTCCCAGTCTGGAATCATACATAAATGTATCATGCTGACCATTAATCCCAATGTCACCTGATGGGCTGCCAACTGCTGCACTAACACAACCCACACTGTAAATGTAGCTGGCACCAACCTAAGCCCCAGACAAGTGACAGTTGGAGTACCTTAGGGTTCAGACCTGGCATCTACTGCCCTGAAGTACAGTCCAACAGTAAGGGACACCGGCAAACAAAGATTGCAAATGACTGCACATGGGAGCCAATATTGAATCCCCACATGATGTGAATATTCTACAGAAGGGCCTTACAGAAAGACATGTTTGGTGCCTGAGCCATGGCCTCAAGAACAATGTCAAGAAATACATAGCTATCCCCATTGAGAAGGGACATGCACCTGTACAGTACCACGTAGGTGGCAGTACATTAAACACCTAAAGTGTGATAACAGACTTAGGGACACAGGTTGATAGTGGTCTCACCTTTGATTACCACATCTTCACAACAGTCAGGAAACCCACCTATGTGACACACCTCCCACTAAGGGCTTTACATCCCAGAAAAGGAACCCATTGTCCCACTGTATGCATCTCTCAGTAAACCCAGTACAGACTACAATGGCCTATTACATATGTACCTCACAAGACATCTGCAACAAGAAGAGAGGCTGCAGACATACCTCATGAAATGACCACAGACCTAAACCAGATGCCCTATGCTGACCGTTTGAAAATCAGCCAGCAATACTCTGTCAAGTATTGTGGTCTCAGAGGCGATCTCTGCTTAACATAACATGCCATGTCAAACCCATAGCTGTTGGACATGCTACACTTAAAGAATTCCAAACCCTCACAGCCGCATGCTCCAGGGATCCAAATCCTATCATCACAATGAACAATACACGCAGGAGGTATGTGTTCCTAACCCAGAGACTTCCCAGACTCTGGAATAGATTGCCCAAACATGTCAAGCAGAGTGCTCCTTTGGCCCTCTTCTAAAGGAACCTGGACGATTGGATGGGAGATAGGACATTTACCCTGGGGATCATGTCAGCTGCCCTGTTAGACAGAGGTGCAGAGAAGTATATATTTTAGGAAGTCATAGCCACAGAAATGTTATGCCTATACATGTATAGGACCTATGGTTGATAGCCTAGTATCAACGTATGACCCTACGGACCTATAAACTGCACCTTCCATTGCCCAACCTTGGCAAGGTTGCTGATGTCATTCACTTTGAAATACACCTTTGGGGAAAGAGTTGCCCAGTAACCTCTGTGGTGCATCTTGTAACAGTGTAATCATGTAGTGAGATATGTTATTTAGGTAGGAGTACTCTTCACAGACATGGCAAGTGTGGATGTTTGTGTGTTTGTTTATCTGTGTGTAGACCAATGCTTTTTAGGCCATGCACATTCACTACAACCTCCATTGCCCTTCTTTGGCAAGCCTGCTGATGTCATTCACCTTGAAATACACCTTTGGGGAAGGAGTAGCATAGTAAGCTCTGTGGTGTGTTCTATAACAGCGTAATGCTGTAGTGTGATGCACTAGTTTGGTAGGGATTCTATTCCCTGACATGGCAAGTGTGGGTGGTTGTTTGTGTAGGGAGGAATGATTTTAAGACCATTCACAGTCAATACAACCTGCATTGCGTAATGCTGTAGTGTGATGTACTAGTTAGTTAGGGGTTCCAGTCCCAGACATGGCAACTGTGAGTCTCGGTGTGTATGTGTGTGTGTGTGTGTGTGTGTGTGTGTGTGTGTGTGTGTGTGTGTGTGTGTTTGTCATTTATATCCTGTGTGGAGGTGGCTGTGAGTGTGTAACAACTGGACTCATTGTGGAGTGGATTTTGCAAATTTCTTATACGGTGGGCTTGTTATATGTCACAATGTCCAACTTACAAGGATAACAGATGGCAAACAGCAGAGAGGCTGGGGTTGACAATCCATACCCCTACATGTGACATCAAGGCCTGGCAAACAATTTAGGCAACCCTTGTGTTACCCAGAGAACACTCTCAACCCATGTCTCATACACAAACACACTTGGCTAGGCAATGACCGCTTTGTTAGTGGTTCCCTGCATATTGGCCACAGATAGTAACCATGGTGTCATTGCAGTGGACTACAAAGGGCATGGCACCCTGTCCCATCACTACAATAGGCACATAATTGCACACAGTGCACCTTCACTATGTTCCCCACTGGATGCCTGCAACAACCATAACGGCATCAAATGTAACCCACAAATGGCATACCATGGCTTAAACACAATCCCTGTACGGACAGATGCCACTGACACCAGGGAATACCTGTATCATGCTGGCAATGTAGGTGCAGGGTCAACCTGGTGTCCATTGTCAGTTTCCACCACACGAGGCCAGGAATGGCACGTCTGATGATAACAATCCGTGTACACAACATGGCCCAGACACCCTAGATACAGTTCCACATGTCACAGAACATGCATGTGGGACATGCGCACATCCCAGACACTGACCATGCCATGGACTATAGAACACATACATGGCAAGCATTGCACAGCACTGGCCACCCACAATAGTAACCCAGATGTGGCCTGATGCCAAGATATACCCTTCACCTAGCATTGTGCAGCCTTCTGGCACAGTCAGCCACTACACACATGTGAAGCAATGCACCCATGCATGTCAGAAATGGCACTGTGTGTGTGTTTGTGTATGTTTGTGTGTGTGTGTGTGTGTGTGTGTGCGTGTGTGTGTGTGTGTGTGTGTGTGTGTGTGTAGTGTAATGATTTCAACCCCATTCACACTCACTACACCTCCCATTGTCCTACTGAAGCATGCCATCTGATGTCAGACACCTTCACATACCCTTTGCCCACATATCATCCTGATAACCCCCGTGGTGCAAGTGATACCTGCGTATTATGGTATTGCGGCAAACTTGCTAGTTAGGAAGTCTATTCCTGACACTGCCAACTGTGTTAATGTGTGTGAGTCCCTGAGAGAATGTGGCTGTGTCGACATTGATACCTGTTCATGTGGACATGTACTACACCTACCTTATCGCTCCTATATCATTGTTGCAGATGTCACTCACCAACAAATATACCTTTGGACAACTTTCCAGCATGTAAGCTCTGTGGTGCATGCAATAACTGCATAGACATGTGATAACAATACATAATCAGTCAGAGGTTTGAAACCCTGTATTGGAAATTGTATGACACAAGCATGCTTAGGGTTTACTCTCCTACCCCCTTCCTGTCTTACTTTGTCTCTATTTGTGTCTCACACTACCTCACTGGTGGATGTGGAGAAGTACACATGCTTTGCTTAGGCAGCAGCTTGTGTTTTGTAAGTGATGCTAATGATCAGCTGATGACCTCTGCATGAACTGCAGTCCCCCTCTAGCTAATTGCATGTGGAACAGCTGTGGTAACATTCCCATAGCCAATTGCATGGAAACACAGTCCAATATCTAGGAACATCATGTGGGTGTTGGGCCTTTTCATTCACTGTGAGCAGGACCTCATATTGGGATTTACCTCTATTAACATACACTGTGGAGACAAGCCAACAAACAGGAGGGGGATGTGACAGACATGACTACAGAATGTAAGTGTTGCTCTTCTGTATTTGGAGTAATGTTGGTTTAACAGGGTGTGTGTGGATATGGCTGGTCTACATGATTTAATACCTGTCATGACAGTGCTATGTGTTTGAGGAAACTCTCACCTGTAGGGTTATCTGCAGACAGGGTAGTGTTTGGAGTCTTATGTTTCTTATGTTACTCGCAGATCACCTATCTTAGAACTGCAGAAGCATAGTCTGAGGATTGCAGTCAGTACATGTTGACAGCCATGAGAGTTACTGACTTCATATCCCTCATAGGACATATGTGACAACAAACCCTGTTACAACAGTAAATGTATGAGGGTATCACAGCAACATGCCAATATTGGCTGAGTGTTTATGGCTCCAGCCACAAGTCTGTCACCCTTTGTACATATGTCATGCAGTAAGAGGTGCATATGTTCTGTACACCATTATTTATTGATATCATACCTGATACCAAGCCAGTCAGATATCAGACTGCTAGACATGTTATGTATAGTAGGGGTTATTTCTGAGGACATAACCTGGGCATTCTGTGGCTGTGTGTACTTATGGTGATTGTCGACAATATGTTTATTGCGAATATGTACCTTAGCCTGTGCACAGACTGTGGTAGATGCCATTGTTCTTGGTCCTATTCTATCTGATGTTACATGCTTCACCAGTGTATGGTACCCTATCAGCTCATATGTTTGTAGGGAAAAACACGCACGTGTCCCATACCACAGACAGGCATTGAACCACACTGTGTCAAGACCCAATTTATATAGAGTTAGTGTGTGAGTGGCACATATGAGGATGGTGTTTATCAGACAGTCCATATAGTGTCATATTAAGCTTGCTTACCATATGTGGCTGTGGCTGTGGCTGTGTTCACATTGGTTGTGGGTATGCACTTTCTTACACGTGTCTGTTACTCTGTGCTGTGGCAAGCCTGTAGAGCCTGCTATATTTGCAGGTACATGTGTATTCCTCCATACAAAATGTAGTCCAGTGTTGTGACAGTCTGCATGGAGTTTTTTACAGTGCTTTGTTACATGCCTAGCAGCTTGGTGTAATTACCCAGTGTGATATGTCCAGATATTTGCAAGACATACTGCTGCCAGGCCACCAGAACTGTTGTGTATTTCTTACAAAGCAGTGGGATTCTGTACAGATGTATGTCAGTAACTACTGAGTAGTATGTGGCCATGTGACCTCTGCACCGCCAGTTATTATGTGTCAGGACATTCACGCATGTGTGAATGCATAAACTGTGTGGGCATATGTAGTCCAGTATTTACGTGGTATACCCATGTACATGGCACTTAACATCCACAGTGTCAGGCTTGGTCCACATGTCTCACACAAGGGGGATCTGTGTACACTTCTGGACTGACCAGAGAGTGCCAAACTGTCCACATATATTGGTCATATCTCTGCTGTAGATCATTCCTGTGCTATCAGTGGTACTGAAATAAGATGTCCTTAGGATGTCTGTCAGGAACCGATGGCATACATGTCAAAAGCAGATGTAACCTCCCACACACGTCTGTTAAGACAACCCCTGTTACAGTAGCAACAGTCTACATATATACCAGCAATACATACATGAAATCTATATATATATATATATATATATATATATATATATATATATATATATATATATATATATATATATATATATATATATATATATATATATATATATATATATATATATATATATATATATGTATATATATATATATACATGTGTAGACATATATGCACATATAGTTATAGATATCTGCATATATACTGACATAAATAGGTATATCTGTTTAGATGTATATGCACATATAGTTATAGATATCTACACGTATATCGACATAAATACGCATATCTGTACATATATGATGTACATATTTTATATATATATATATATATATATATATATATATATATACACACACACACACACACACACACACACATATATATATATATATATATATATATATATATATATATATATATATATATATATATATATACATACAGAGAGATCTATAAATGGCCATATATATGATGCACTATACAGATGTGTATAAATACATATATATGAATATATATGTGTATGTACATGTAGACATATATCTACATATAAAGTCAGAAACAGGAACAAAACCACCAATAGCTCAGTAGCGAATCTTGTGAAAGAGCTTGTGTTTCTGCACATAGTAAAGTTTTTTTTACACTGGAAGTTCCAGCTATTGTTGTGTCATTACTCTTCTACTTTTTGATATATCTACATTTGTATATGTATATATATCCATATCCTTGTCATGTTTAAACATTACTGTTGTGTATACCTTCCCAGATATATCACACCATATGTATCTGATATGTGTGTATTTAGATTTAACAACATATGTGATGCAACAGTAATATCATTAACAAGTACTACACAAATGTAGAAGTCACAGGAATTGTTCAATACTATTCAATATGTGTACTGACAGCTATATTGGAAAAACTACAACTGTCCTCAGAGCTTGCATGGCATAGTGGTTAACTGTTATGACTATAGTTGACAGGGTCCTGGATTCATGACCTGCAGCGGCTGTTTATTTTGTTGCTGGGGAGAACAAGGGCTGCTGGATACAGAGTGGTTAAAGCACTTTTGATCAGCTTTAAACATGTTTGTGTGGATTTACGTGAAGCTAAGCGGTGCTAATCTACGGTTAAATGTATGGATGCTTACACCATGTAGGCTTTGCTTACCATTGCGCAAATCTGCTTAGCTGTTATATTGCAGCAATGGTGACACCTGCTAAGCATGGCTCAGCCCTGGTAACCAGTGTTCACATCCCAGTCTGATAACATAGCATGGTAATGACTTCTGTAATAAGTGTATGCAATGTCATGTACAAAACATCCGTCTATATGCCATAAGTCAAGTAGCAAGGGGTGAGAGTGTCATGTCTGGGACTCTCGAATATATTTGACTTATACATCATTCTTATCCATGTGAATGTGTTACATACAAGTGTAAAAACCCAGGTTATGTGCCATCACACTGACATGTAGTGTATCATGCCATTACTACTGTTGACAGTGCTTTCCCAAGCAAGAGTAGAATGCTAAATGTAGTACTGGCAACAAACATCCCTGCATGCACAGATGGACTCTCAGGCTTCTCTGTCATGTTCCTTGTGTGTGAGCTGTGTCACAGTATATATCCCCTACTGGATAATGATCTGACATGTGGAAAGTAACTATAAACTACTGTCTTTACAGCACATGTCAGTGAGGGCTTCCAACATGTAGTAATGGCATACATATTGGTTTCAGACATCTATCTGTTGACACATTCATCCTGCTGTATAGCTAGTTGCCAAGCTGATGTCTGTCAGTCCGTGTACAGATGTTCAGATGGCAGGCATCTAGCGTGGATATGTACAGGCAAGCTATGGTTGACTGACACTGGCATGTCTGTCCAGCTGTGTTATAACTGGCACAGATAGGACACAACACCCTGTACGCACCACATGCCATGGGTACCTCCACTACACTACCACAGTCAACAGAACATTCATGGGTACAGGTCTCCAACACAGACACTAACCATGTTTTGTAATACATGTTGTATACATGTCAACTGGATTACCTCACTGGCCATTTGTAGGAGGCATCCAGAGGATTGGCTGATGCATGTCACGCTCATCCTGAGGGTCACCACAGTGGTGTCTGTAGATAGATTGCCTGCTGGCACATGGCAGGTGGCATGATACCACTGTACCCACATCCCCTACACTTCCCATCTCTCCATGGACAATAGCCAGGTACATACCTATGACCACCTGCAGCAATGCACCCCAGTACTGACAAATGTGTGCATGTGCATTACATAGGATATCAGTGTCTGTGTGTTAGTACACCTATAGTTGGGAATACCACAAGGGCCTTCACATCCACTGCAACAACCATTGCCATAGTTAGATGTGGCTGCTGCTGTACTGGACATTACATGCACCCTGTTACACTCCTCTCCCTACTGGTTACCTGAGCCTTGCAGTACCAGAACAACAGTGTTGTACAAATGGGATGATAAGCATGGGTATCCACTGAGTTCTGGCAAGTGTGTGTATGTGTCCATGTGTGTATATCTGTAGGGTACAGCATTCTGAGGCCAGGTACTCCTATTACAATACGCATTGCCACACAGTATTATGGATAGTGATGTTGCTGCCCATAGGTGAGGCATGACAATGCATCATCTTACTATGGCTGTGGCATGTGCATTAGATGCATATCCATGTAGTACCACTGTTGGGATGGACATTGGGTTGTATCACAGTTGTGGTCAATGTGTGATGGTGGGTATGTCAGAGTGTCATCATGGGTTCCAGTGTGTACAATATCTACAGTGGTGTGTGGGTGCTGTGTACACTGTCACTACACCATGGTAGCCCCAGTACATGCCCCATGTACCACTGTATGGTGACCACTGATACCATCAACCATACAGGTAACTGATAAAACAATCCAGCTCAGTTATGCATGTGCTGTGTGCAGCCTACCTGTAACACATTGGACATACTGACAAGTTAGGCCCAGATCTCTTTGATGTGTGACTGCCTGTTATGTGTCTGTTAATGTGTATATGATGGTATGTCACACTATGTATTGTCCAAATACAACCATTACATCCCTCATTACCATAATGTACATGTCTGGGGATGTTCTGCATGTAACATGTTACCTGGAACACACCTCACACTAAACGCTGTGTGGTGTCGGCAATGAAAGCCACGCACATCAGTGGCACTACATACATAGGTAGGGGTCTAGTTCCAGTGTTGCCAAGTAAGATTGTGCATGTATGTCGATGGATCTACTTCAGGTTGCTGATTATACATGTCCCAGGGGGTCACCTGTCCATGTGGCACAGGCAGTAACTGTTATACAGACCTGTGACATATGTTCAACTGTACACAGGATATGTCACAGCCATGGTGTCACCACAGTGCCATACCCCTTGTGGAATATGATTGCAGACCATCCTCCTGCTGACACATGCACACCTACAACACAAATGGATAACATTATTGAGACCACAATCATCAGTGTTACTAACAACTATAATGTTTCATGGCTGGACACCTACACTACCTGACATGTAAACATTAAACATTACTGCTGACAACATCTTTCACAGCAGCACATTAGTACACTGTAGTACAGTCACCATGTGCATCAGAACCATATTAGCCTGTCCCTGAATCAATGTTATGGATGACAGAGATGTAGCACAAGTATCATCATATGCACATGGTGTATTGCTGGTTTGCCAGAGACCAAGTGTGGGCCATAAGTTTGACACCATGTGTGTCGGTGAGGGGTGTAATTATCTGATATAGGCATGGTGTTGTGTTGTGTTTAAGTATGGGGTTGTCCTAGGTGTGTTTGTATAGTGTGTGCATATGCATGCACACAGTTCTGCAATGTGGCTGCCCTATACAGGTGTTTCTTGGACAGCTGCAGACCATACTTGACAGGGTGTGCAGATCACCGCCTCCGGCCATGGGCACACAGACTGTGCCTGCCAAGGATTCCATGGGCACGTCAAAGGTACAGGCCTCAATGTGCTAGTCTTCCTGATGATGACTTATGTCCACTGAAACCAGGTCCCTCCTGGGACTGGCCAGGGCCATGTGCACGTGGCCTGCTGTGGTGTGGCATGGACAGTGCCCACCCTGCAGTGCGGAGGCTGGTACTGCAACTATTGGGGCACCTTGGTGTCCTTGCACATCCACATCGACTGCCAGCTGTTGGTGTTGCTGGCCTATGTCCATGCAGCCATTGCCACACTCCCAACACATGTTCGAGCATGGACAATCCATGGTCACTGAGGCCCACAATCTCACCCAACTGCCTATCCATGACCTCGGTATAATCACAGATGGCACCTGCAAGTTCACGGAAGTTGTCGCTTACAGAAGAGAAAGGAGCCCTCTCCATCCTCAGACCATGTCTGGTGTACAGTTCCATACATGTCTGCACCCCCATGACAGTCTGAAACATGCATCTGGTGGAGCCAGTTGTGCTACTTCTGCCAGGGGCATGATGACCAGTGGCCCTCCCACGAGCACCACAGTGCATTTGCCTATGTGTGACCCTGCTGGTCTACTGGCTATACCAGCTGTGTCCAGACGCAGCAGGCATAGATACCACACTCTGCTGTGCACTGCCACCAACTGCCAGCTGTCCCTCTGCTATGGGCACTGGTGATGGGGTAGCTATAGTCACTGTGACTGTGTGCGGGTTTGGGGTGGCTAACAGGGGGATGTCTAATGATGGCGCAGTTTCAGCCTCTGACAATCCAGTCTGTGCCTCAACAGTCCTATCATTATTTTCGGTGTCTGTATGGACACCAACATCAGACTACATGCAGGAAGGACCCTGACTCACCTCGACACCTGTGAGGGAAAAACAAGAAACACACATTAAGACCTGTATGGCATTGCATAACAGTACACACACACACACACACACACACACACACACACACACACACACACACACACACACACACACATATGCCCTGAAATTCCACCATGATACCTACCTGTGCCTCTGTTTACAGACAGTCCCAAGTTTATTCACGTAAGTTCCCCATCCTGCATCACACTTGGTAACATTAATACCATGCATTAACGTATCGTTCTTCTAAATGCCTAGACAAGTGTTCACAACACATGACCTGTTACTCCATTAACTCTTTGACTTGACTGGAGTTGGTTTTACAAGGCCTCACTGCTGACATCCAGTGTTCACCCTGGGTATGTCCAGACATCGTGAGCATGGTCCCCATATGTTAGGAGCTACTATGTTCACTCAATAATGTCACGCACTGGAGTGTCATACATAACTATTGCTAAATAGATGCAAGATCTACTGCTCAATCAACTTATTATGTGGACAACAATAATATATGGATACACTCCCTGGTGTTGTCTAGTAATTCCCCAATGCATCCTTAGTCCTGCATGCATGGGTAGTCATTCACCCTTCTGCTGATTGCAATTTTAGCAGTATACATGGTGTCTAGTGTCCCTCCCAATGCATGTTCCATGCTATAGACCTTATTATACTATCAGCTGTCCTGAGATTACATAACAGACAAGTATTCCTGGTGTCTCATGTATTAGTCCATGTCTATGTACTGCATGATTCAAAAGGGAAGTACTAATGTATGAACACTCCACAATCACACATGTGCATACATAGACACCCACACAAACACACACATATGCACACATATATCCTACATGCATCAACCCTCTCCCCTCCACCAGATTGCACTTACACACAAAATAACTCCCCCAGCCACACACACACCTACAGGTGAGGTTGCACAAGGATAGTACACACAGACCTCCCATTACCCATCTGTCAACATGCATAACATATGGTACTCAACAGCATGCAGTGCAGCTATCATTAATCCATACTCGCAACAGTTTACATGTGAGTGATGCTGGCCTTTGTTAGTAAGTGATGGCCCTTTCCCTGGAAAACACTGCACCCATGTACACAGTATTGTGGTGCACCTGTTCTGCACCCTGCCATGTACTGTGCACCATACCTCACAGTTGTACACACCTTTGCTGATTGTGTATTACTATGTCAGTTATGTCCGCTCTAATGCTCATAGCCCCTATGTGTTTGTCTAGCACATACCTGGGATGATAGGTGGACAGATGTCTTTTGTGAATGCCTGATGTCTGATTTACAGATCTCAACATCAGTGGTGCATGTATGACCAATATGATACTATTACACTGACAACCGTCAAACCTTACCATGGCTATGGGGAGTGTACACACCCTTATTGATATGGCGCCCTCTTCCTTGATATGCCATGGGACCACATCACTGCATGTGTTAACATTACATGAGCCTGATATGTGACATATGTCCTTGTACATTCAAATGCAGTGTCTACCAATGTGTTAGTTATGCTGATGTTGACCACGATGCATACACTTTGTGGCTGCATTTGTGTGCACGCCCATATCATGACAGTTTGTTGCAGCTACTGTTATGTGTACTACAGCAGTCACTATTCTTTGCAGGGGTATACTAGCATGGGCCATCTGCATTTGTCAGTATATGGTCAGTCTGCCATACACATGTCCCCCAACTCTGCATGATTGCAAGTTCAACTCATGTCCACATCCCTTGGAGTTCACACACTGTTGCCATTATTGCTGTTGAGTCACGGTTACATCTACCACAGTTCCTGAACCTGACTGTATGCAGATACAGCCATTTGTAGCATTCTTAGGATCCCTCCTGCAGTGCACTGGTGTGTCATGATGACAACCCCTCCCCACCTTCAGCCTTTTGGCAGATGCTTGACAACTATGGCCTACACATGTGTGTCAGTTTGCAGTGTCCCAAACACTGAACACCATGTGTAACAGCCTAGTCCCAGGTAATGAATGGCAAACATACAGGTGTACAGTGGCACCAGCACAGTACAGATGGAGATGGTGGGCCTCAGGTGGGGTAAGGTGTTGGTTGTGCAGCACATGTATCTTACATGACACTGTCTGTAGGTTTCCAATGTGGTCATGGTTTACCAGTACACATTGTAATGCATAACTGTTGGGAACCACTTTTGTTATGCATACACTACCTGAAGAGAGACCTGGCTGATGTTTCTTGTTGTACACCTGTTACATCTGATTACCCTAACCCATAGGCCACATGCCTGCAGAGACCAGGCAATTGCTGACACAGGTACTGCACAGCCAGTACTTGCTGGACATTCCTGCTACCCCCTCAGTGTTGTGGCATGTTACTGGGCAGCCCGCATGACCAGTTTGCTACATGTGACATCATTTGTCTTGGATGGCCATCTGTTTATTTCCTACATCATTCCTGTCCCATACATCCTTGCTACATAAATGAGTGTCTGCACTGTTTGCCATGGCATATGCAATGTTGAGTTATGGCTACATGTCCAGCTCATGGGTGCTACTTGTTGGGTATAGGGCCCATGCCAAGTCATGTAAGATATGTGCAAGCGATGCATGCCTGTGTTGCAGGTAAGTCTGCACATTTGACTGGCAAATGTCTTGAACAGCAGACCAATACGTGGTGTGACATTGGGGATGTGTACTTAGTGAAAGGTGCATTTCCATGACAAACGCATGCAGTCAGTACCTCAGCAGCTGCTTCCATTATATTTTATCTGGATTGTGTGCACACATATGCTTCCAGTGTTTGTCAAGGTATGTATTCCCCATATTTGCTGCCCTAACCTACAATTCCATATTACACACTCACTGCTCACACTGGGACTACATTGCTGGTTTTAAGGGTTGTGGACCACAGTATTATGATATGTCATAGTGTAGATCTGTGACAGTTGCCATTGTAATACTGGTATATACACTGTTGTAGCACTGTCTAAGGGTGATGTTTAACACATGTCCTTACTGTAGGCCATGTGTCCCACCATTATGTTCATCCCTGTGGACACATTTCACAATGACAGGATGTTAGTAATATTGCAGGTGTCTGACATACCCTTCAGATACACCATCGTGGTCACCACTCTGCTGCAGTGCAGTTAACAGCAACAATATGTGAACATGTACATCATGCATTATGGGTAGGTGTGTTAGATATGTGCATGGAATATACCATAGCCATTACATGAACAGTGTATTGGCAAGCATGAACATAAACCATACTCACCAGCTACAGGCTGCTGCCTTGGTGGTATAGCAGAGGGACCTACATAAGTGTGTAAGAGATGTGATGTCAGTAGCCACAGCTGTGGCATTGCCACATGATGGGTGCAGCATTACAGTACATCAACAGTACAAGTCCACAATACTACAGCTTATGCATATCTGTTTATTACTACTACGCAGCAACAGACTACATATATGACATCTCACATATGCATTATCTACCTGTACAGATGTTGATGGATATGCAACAGTGTTCTACTGATTTGCCCTGTGGCCTTACCTGTATGCTCTCAGCTGGTGTGTCGGTAGCACCCACCTCCACTTTGGTCTCCACCAGTTGTTGCATGTGTGGGCGGGCAGGTGCCACAAGGCTGGCGAGGAGCTCCTCAACATGTGTTAGAGGGGGATGGATGGCATGACCCCCCCATTGTGAGGTGATCCACCCAGACTGCAGCAGTACTCTGACGGGCAATGCAAAGCAGATCACTGCAATGATGTTGGACCTGTTAATAACTGCGGTTATGCAGGCCGACATCACTGACCCTGTGGACTAGATCGTTTCACAGGGCGGTTTGCTCCTGCTGCTCATGGGCTGTCCTGCCAAAGAGCACCTGGTAGTGCTGTACCAGGTGGTTGAAAATGACCTTATTTTCGTCTGATGAATACACCAGTAACTGCACATGAAAGACATAAAGATGGAAACAGGTCTGAGCAGCTTATACAGCAAGGCTGCCATAGTTCTTAATACAAATCTCTCCCCCACCCACCATGTCTGTGACAACAAACTGTTCACAACACTCAATAGGTATGGCTACAGCTTACCTAACATTGTGACATATGTCGTATTGTACCACACTTTGTGCTATGTGTTTGTAGCCATGTTCCCTGTGGGGACACTATCATTGCTGGCCTGTTACAGACAATATCACCTGCATGCCATTGTAAGTGTCACTATGGTTCCATATATGCATGTGGTCTGTTTGCTATGTGATTGCTACACATCTGTCATTATGTGTTACTGGGGATATTTATGAATGCTGTTGGACATGATCCAGGATTGTGTGGGCTATTACTACCAACATATGTTTTATAACAATGACACAACAGCATGTTTAGGGAACAGTTGCCAGCAGAACCACCATTCCCACCTCAGCTGGCCATGTAACCAGGCCACATCACATGTGGGACCCACCATGGTGCCTCCTCATATACTGGTCCAGCACTACCTTCAGGTGGAACCACCTCAGGGGATAGTGTCACTCCCCCAGGGGCACACAGAGACATGATCCTGTCAATGGAGGTCAAGTCCTGGATCGTTTGAATAGGGAGCTCCACAGAGTCTTGTGGGATGTGCTACAGCACCTTGAGGACCTCAGTACACAATCACAGGGTCCATATGCTTCTCCTGTTCAGCCAACAGGCCAGGCACCTTCAGGGCCATGGGGGCCTTGTTCCCATTGTTTCCATATGTGGGCTCATGGGGCTTCCACATCGCAGACCACACCCACCATCCAGGGTGTTTACCCACCACATGTGTCATATACCACCCCTGTAGGCTGTCCTCTCTATCTACCAAGCCAACCCACCTCCACAAATATACCTGCTATCCTTCCCCAAATTCCCATTCCCACTTTCACAGACAAAGGCAATGTGTTCCCAACAAGGGGTTTACATGTGACATAACCATCCACGTTGCACACATTTACAGCTGTATATATATATATATATATATATATATATATATATATATATATATATATATATATATATATATATATATATATATATATATATATATATATATATATGTGTGTGTGTATTGATATGTGTGATGTTCCCTCACACATAGCATGCAGCACTGTAATGAAAATATAGGGGACATGTATTTATATACATATGTGTGTGTGCATGTTTGTATATACGTAGACATAGTGTGTGTCTGTATATATGTAGACACACACACACACACACACACACACACACACACATATATATATATATATATATATATATATATATATATATATATATATATGTGTGTGTGTGTGTGTAGATATATATTATGTTGTATATATGTGTTTCTATATATATATATATATATATATATATATATTTATATATATATATATATATATATATATATATATATATTTATATCAGGTAAAAACAGCAAGATGGAACCACCATGCCTCTAAAAGCCAGGATAAATTTATTCACAAAGGTAAAACAGGATAAGCGCTTTCACATGAAAAAGTCACACTTCATCAGATCTTACAAAATAACAAACCACACAGTTAAAATACCAAAATGTCACCTCAATTAATTAAAATAATTTATAACAATTAATCAATTTAGATGGAACCAATTAAAACAAATTAAAAAGCTGAAAAGCTTTAAAGTGCAAGGCATAGTAACTGTCAGCAGAAACCAGTTACCAGTTTCCTTCTTAACCTAATAACAAACTCATTTGTTCACTTAGTTATTTCAAGGACCATGCCTCCAGTGCAGGTTTTATGCTGACACAATTATTAAGCCCAGGACGAATATGGGCACATAGTCTCAGAATCCACTTCAACTCTGTGGATTCCAAATGATTATTTAAGTTGCCCCATCTCTTGTTTTTATGTACAAGCTGTAAGGCCATAAAACCAAAACTATGTGAATTAAAAACAGCAACATCCTTTGCTAAAGCATTTTGAAGTGCATGTTCGTAATGTCGTAAAGATGATTATATATCATATCCTTCTACCTCCTAGAGGTCTTACTAACATAGAAACAATCACAGCACTTACAGTTGGCAAGGTACACTAAATTGCTACTGTTGAAGGTGGCATTAAACCTGGGAAAGAACTTTAAATCCAGAACCAGGTGACTGAAAAACTGTGTTATGGATATCGCACTTCACATGTTGCAGTGTCCACAAGGGAAGGTACCAAGTCTTGCATCACTCACACTCATGTCATAACCCCCCATGTTTAATTTTATCATTACACAAAAGTCTTTTCAAATTTAAGCTATTTCTATTGAGAAAACATGGTCTCTACCCAACTATACCAGCTGTAATAGGGTCCACAGTAAGGACTTGCCAATTACAATTGACAATGTCCGTCACAACTGCATTGTCATTGGTATAGGTCATTGTAAAACAAAGCCTTTCTCCATTATATTGTTTACCCATACCACATCCTGATAGTCTCAAATTATCCAACACCTCATTCCTAGCTCTATCTAGCATGGACTTACTATGAACTTTCAAATCATTAGGGTCCTTACATATTCTTTTAGCCCTATGATATTGCTCTTTAACTATGTTTGAAAAGACAAACCTAGGATGCATGCTACCAAACTCCAGAAGACTATTCTTCCAACAAGGCTTATAACAGGGGCTAGTAGATATCATGCCAAAATCATTCTTATGCAAAGTGACATCTAGAAAGTCCACACTAGTCCTGGAAGATGTCATTGTAAATTTCAGAAAAATCAATTGTTGATTCTAAATAGTGGATAAACTCACATAAATCAGAATATTCCACATCCCAAAACAGGAGCATATATACACATGTATATATATATATATATATATATATATATATATATATATATATATATATATATATACATATACACACACACACACACACACACACACACACACACACACACACACACACACACACACACACACACATATACATACCTATATATATGGGGTACATTCAGACATCAGGTCCACAATCTCTAACTCTCTTTCCTGCATATCTGCACTGTTCTGCCTTGCTACAACATAGACAGGTGCGACATATGGACACAACCTAACATTAGGGGGTATACATAGGGACAGATGGCAGGCAAGCCTATCACACAGCTATGGCATTTCAGCATGCTACATTATATGTTAACTTGAGTGCCCTGCAAGTGGTGGGCTCTGGAACCCACGTGTCCATCATTATGACATTACGTCTACCACCAGCTATTAGCCACAGTAATATAAATGTTTTCCATTACACAACACACAATGATGGCTTACATATTGTCAGTGCTGCTCTGCACAGTTGACAGGTATGGTCCACTACCCACAAGGACAGACTCTATTGTCCATAGCAGTTGTTCAGCTGATCATCATTACAACAACAACACCTGATGGCACATATGTATCCCATTATTATGGACCAAGTACTACAGTCAATTACATGCATATATACTTCACATACCTGTTGTGGGAATGAGGTCTGTTCTGGATAGTTTCCTTGTAAGGTTTTTTTCTTCTTTGCCTTGTCCTTTAGCCTGCTTTCTTTCTTAGTTTGTTTGATTGTTTGTTTCACTTTCACTTTCTCTCTCTCTTTCTCTCTCTCTCTACAGTCAATGGATTGAGCTGCTTTGAATAGCTTGCATCATGGCTTTAGTAGGTGATGCTCATGATCAGATGATGGCCTCTGCACCAGTCAGTATCCTCCACTTGCTACCTGCATGCAGCATGCTGTGTAGTACTTCCAATTACCACTGTCATGGCAGCCCACTACTATAAATCCCTACATCATGTGGGTGTGGTCCCTTTACTTTTCTGTATGGTGGACATCCTTCCTGTGTGTGTGTGGCAGTGTTACAGACAGCAGGTAGCAATACCTCTTACAACAGAACTTGCAGACTCAGGCTAGTTATCTGTATAAGGTTCCAGAACTACAGACAGAGTGTGAATAGTGTTGTTGTATGCATTGTATAGCTCCATTGTTACAGGGTTTGTGTGTAAATACAAGTTTAACATGGAATGCAGCCTGTCTGCATAGCTCTCAACTGTGGGCCTATCCACGTGATGGCCAGACGTGTGCCTGTAATGTTTTGTCTGTCCACCACACAGGTCTTGTGTCAGCTATATCACTGGCAGTGTGTGTTGATTGCTATCAGTACATGGCTACATCCATTTGTGTTTCTGACTTCATATTCCTGACTAATGGTATGCTGCAGACTATCCTATAACACCAGCAACTTGTTTAGTGTATAACAACACTATTTCACATATGGGCCTATGTTCTGGCCTCTGGCCTCCACCTACATACCAGACTCTGTCCATATGACATGCAGTCAGGGGTTGTTATGTAGTGGCCTGTGAGTATGTCATGCTGCCATTCCTGCCATCATTCCAGTGCCGTTGTGGCCCCCACACATATTGTGGGTTTGGGGCCATATATATGTGGGCTTCATCTGCTCAATACATGTCTGCCCTTCTGCAGTCCAAAGGTCAGAATATGTAACAGTGTTATATGCCACTGTAAGTCAGTCTATGGGGGGGTATGCACCATAAATAACCTAGGTTGTTACAACATCTGAGGGATATCAGGAATACGCTGCCTTAATGTATATGGATGTACATTACCATACATTTCACCTTGTGAAAATGCTGGCCTACTGCTTACTGCCATACAGACTGTTCTGTTTATCAGTGTGATTGTGACGGTTACAGTTATGCCTTGTTATGTAACAGATACATCCCATTGTGTCAACTGAAGTCTTTTCCCCCTAGAGATTGCATACAGAGTGTAGTTAGAGGCTGCTGGGCTATACATCTGCATTACTTAGTGTTGATTGATTGTTATCCTCTGTCCCAGTCTGTTTTTACTGTTATACTACTTGAAGGCTTGGCCTGGACAGCAACATATGTTATGTTTTCGGATTACTGTATTAAATATTCTGTTTGAGAGCTGCATTAATCTGTTTGTATGTATTTCAAAGTCTAAACAACTATATGACATGGCATATAGAAATGTAATAGTAAAGAAATAAAATTTTCTTATGTATGCAAAACTGTGTGTGGTGTTATATCCTTTGACCTCTCTGTGGGTATATGTTTCAGGCAACAATTGTCTTTTATATAGGTGACTCATACACTGTCCATTTCATAAGGTGGCAACTGTAGGAATACTAGCTGTTCAGTATGGTGCGCACCCTCTAATTATGTATCTTCCTATACATATCTGTATGTGTGTATGTGTAGTTGTATATATATATATATATATATATATATATATATATATATATATATATATATATATATATCTGCATATATGTGTATGTATATATGTATCTTAGGAATAGGTTCATAGGTTCATAGTTTAGTGCTAAGCTAACTGCTCTTGCAAGCCATTTTAAGCCTAGCCAGTTATCCCTTGTGAGACTCAAACCCTGCACCTTGTGTTTGTAAGGCAAACACCTTAGACATTAAGCCACCCTATTGTTTCCACATTGTACATTCCCTATGGTAGCCAGACTGTACTGCATGATATGTTATTGATACCAGCCTGACATCATACAGGTGGGATGGATTACTGTTAACGTCTTGTGCCCATGTTGTGTCAGGTCCTGGGTATGAGACTTGCAACAGTTGGTACTGCATTGCAGGGCAGATCTGTTTGGCTGTGGGGGAGGGGGTGATATCAAGACAGTTTTAGCTTGGGCCCCTTCACCCCCATTAACAGTGCCTGTGGTCATATATGTATTTGTTATGGTCTCTTTTATATATATAGATATATATATATATATATATATATATATATATATACATATATATACATATATGTGTATATATATATATATATATATATATTTATATATATATATATATATATATATACATATATATATATATATATATATATATATATATATATATATATATATGGGTCTACTGTATAAGTTTCAAAGTACACTTCATCGAACTCACACAGTAGACCCTGGGTTATGCGAAAGTGCACTTAATCGAAAGTGCACTTTTGCAAAACCCGCTTCAGCGAATGGGCTAGACCTTAGGGTTAGGGAGCGGGTCATGGTAAGGGGATAGCTAGTAGGTCTATCCCCTTATCATGACCCGTGCCATAACCTTAAGGTCCGTGACTATCGCACTACAGTGGAAAAAAAAAATGGGCAATCTGTTTCCAAAAACAATCTTGCCCCATACATAGCTGTCCATTTTGCACACGTGTCCACTGTCACATGTAATCTGGTTTAATTGGCTTCACAACATATTATTGTTATCCTCACCTCTCTTTCAGGGGTTTGAGTGTCCAAACCTATCTCCAAATTTAGTGTATATGCACAGCTGTTGCTGTAGACGAAATGGGCAGCTATGGACCTTCCCCTACATCCATCCTGCACATCCCTAGCTATTTTCCCTATTGTCTTTCCCTCTTTGTGCCCCTTTTTCACCACTTTCCTATCAATCCTTTTTCATTTTTTTTAAAGAAATTAGCACGGAGGTAAGCAGGAGTAAGCACTTTTAAGCAGCAGTAAGTGGGTTTAAGCTTGTTTGCATGGGGGTAAGCAATGACTACACAGGTTAAGCAACTGAGAAGCTAAATCAGTATAAGAAACTGTAACCGGAAGTTAGCAGCGCTTACTTTCATGCAATCCCGCTTACAACTGCTTAAAAGTGCTTTAATCACTCTGTATCCAATGGCCCTTGTTCTGCCCAGCAGAAAACTAAACAGCCTCTACAAGGCTGGAACCCAGGACCCTGCACACCAAAGCCAAAGTGAATTACCACAAAACTACATCAGATATACATAACTCTGATATTTTCACAAACATATCATCCAGCACAGTCATATAACAGTACAGGAAATGTATTTAAACATGTAGATGTATGTGTGTGTGTGTATATATATTTATATATATGTCTATCTATCTATTTATATATGAAAATAAATATATATATATGTGTGTGTGTGTGTGTGTGTGTGTGTGTGTGTGTGTGTCATCTGTTGGCACCATGTACACTATATATTCTAACATATATATATATATATATATATATATATATATATATATATATATATATATATATATATGTATATATATATATATATATATATATATATATATATATATATATATATATATATATATATATATATATATATATGTATATATATTTATATAATTGGTGCAGAGGCCATCACATGATCATGTGCATCACCTACAAATGCCATGCTGCAATCTATTTAAAGCAGCTCAATCCATTTACTGGAGAGAGAGAGAGAGAGAGTGAAAGTGAATGTGAAAGTGAATTTGAAACTGAAACAAACAAACAATCAAACAAACTAAGAAAGAAAGCAGGCTAAATGCCAAGGCAAAGGAGAAAAAAATCTTACAAGGAAACTATCCAGAACACCCATCTTTCCCATATCAGGTATGTGAAGTATATATGCATTTATATGACTGTAGTACTTGGTCCAAAATAATGGGCTAGATGATATGGAATGATTTATATGTGCCATCAGGTGTTGTTGTTGTAATGATGATCAGCTGAACAACTGCTATGGCAATAGAGTCTATCAATGTGGGTAGTGGGCCATAGCCATCAGCTGTGCAAAGCAGCACTGACTGACAAGATGTGAGCCATCATAGTGTGGGTTGTGTAATGGAAAGCATGTATATTACTTTGGCCAATAGCTGGTGGTGGAAGTAATGCTATAATGATGGGCACGTGGGTTCCAGAGCCCACCACATGCAGGGCACTCAAGTTGACATGTAATGTAGCATGCTGAAATACCATAGGTGTATAATAGGCTTACCTGCAATCTGTCCGTATATATACCCCTCTAATATTAGCCTGTGTACATATGTGGCACCGATCAGTGTTGTAGCAAGGCAGAACAGTGCAGCTTGTGCAGGAAGGAGACCTGATGTCTGAATGTACCCCATATATATAGGTATGTATATTTGTGTATATGTATATATATATATATATATATATATATGTATATATATATATATATATATATATACAAACTCGTAAAAATGAAACCAAATAAAGCAGAAATGCTTCGGTGGTACTGAGGTATGAAAGAAATATAGGCCGATAAAATCCAATAGGTATAAACCAAATTTATTGAACCAAAGAAAAAAAAAGTAAAAAATCAAGCACTTTCGTCTCCTAAGTTAGGAGACTTTATCAAGATAAAGCATGCCCGAAGAAACATCACCTTTATATCATAAAAGTTAATTAGTAAAAGAACTATGGACCAATCACATTCATTACTACTAAAGGTTCAAAATACATATGACACATTGTTTAAAGGTGTATTAACCAAATAGTCATATTAAAATATAATGGTTGCATTTACTTGCAGTACATTGTACTCATACTGCTATATTGTGTTAACCTAACATTGACAGTCTTGCATTTTCACCAGAAACTAAACTTATTTAAACATTAAAAATATAAATTATTACATTTGATCCAAGGTTAATTGCATAAAACTAATATATATATATAATATATAATACATGATATTTGAATGTACAAGTGAGGGTCAGAATGCACATAAAATAAATATACAATATGACATATAAAAATATGTAATAAGGACATAAGGATTATAAAACTTGACAAAGGTGGTGGCATTGTTATTATGGATACATGTGACTACAATGAAAGGATGAACAAAATTTTATCAGGTGATACTTATAGAAAAATTCCTTTAAATGAACTGAATGGAATGTATAATAAGATTAGGAATGAATTGAATGATTTGTTTATCGAAGGTTCCTTATCGATAGAGGAGTTCAATTTTTTATCTGTTCATCACCCTATTACTCCATGTACTTTTGGATTACCCAAAATGCATAAAAATATGTCTGGTCCACTAATGCTCCCTATTGTTAACGGATGTGGCTCTATCACATATCCCATAGCTAGATACCTAGACATTAATCTAAAAGGTTATGTGGCAGAAGAAATTAATATTTGTAGGGACCCTTGAGATTTCTTACAGAGAATTAATAAATTTGAATTTAGTGAGACTGGCCTATTTGTAACCATTGATGTGAAAGATCTCTATACTTCTATACCTCATGACATCGGAGTTGAGTGGGTATGTGACTATTTATTTGAAAAAAAGATACCACAGCCCAAGATCAATATATATGAACAACTATTTGATTTAATTTTAAAATATAATTGTATATTTTTCAGCAATGAATTTTTCATTCAAATAGTAGGGGTCACAATGGGATCTCCATGTGGGGGTCTATATGCAAATATGGTCATGTTGCAGTGGGAGAAGAAAATCAACTTTGAATTCCATTTTTCTGGTTATTGTAAAATGTATGTAAGATTCTTGGACGATATTTTTATTTTTTGGGATGGACCGTATTAATGAATTTATGGCTTACATTAATAACTCAACACCATTTTTGAAGTTCACTCATACTGTTGGTATAAATGACATTTCATATTTAGATGTTAAATTGTTAAAGGACAGAGACTTGAGAAAATTTGTGTCAGAAATTCATCGAAAAGAAATTTATTCCAACAGTTTCTTGCATTTTGGCAGTGCACATCCCTATAAACAAAAAAAGAACAGTAGTAAAGGGCCAATTTGTGAGAGCGGCCTGGATGGTATCTTCCTTTGACTCCTTTCTTAATGAGTGTCATGCTTTGAAAAGCATGTTTTTAAAAAGGGAGTACCCAATTGATTTGGTGAACAACTTGATGCTAGAAGTAATTTATAAGAGAGAGGGGGCTTTTCCAAGCTATTTTAAAAGTTGACATCACACAATATGTCAATGACTTAAATGTTGATACTGGACAAGATACTATTTGCAATGAGACGTCATACAACAACAACATTACGATATTAAATAAATCAGTATCAACAGATGTTAATTACCGTTCTGTTTTTATTACCACCTACGACTTAGCAAGTAAAGAAATTTTGAGAATTTTGGAGAATTGGATTATCCTATCCTCGTGTAATGAGGTTAGGCAATGTATAAGTGAAAGACCTATTGTGGTGTATAGAAAAGGCCAGTCCCTGAAAAATATTTTTGAGAAAAATACCCAGGCCCAAACTTTTGGCAGTATGATAAGGTGTGGAGCTTGTAATTATTGTCAATATATAATGGAAGGCAATAAATTCACTATTAATGGTATTAGAGTAGTGTTAAAGAAAAAGTGTTTTTGCCATACAGAAAAAGTTGTTTACTGTGTTGTGAATGTTCCTGCTTTTATATCGGAAAGATAGAAAGGAAATTGAAAAGTCATATTTACGAACATTTGAGCGACATAAAACTAAGGAAAGACACCAATGCTTTGGCAAGACACTGTAACAAATCGCCAGGTCAAAGTTTTAAATTTACTGTGATAGAACCAATGGAATCTAACCCAAGAGGTGGACCATGGCCACTATATTTGGAAAGGAATGAAACTCTAAGGCAATTGAGAACGAATGCCACTCAATGGCCAGGCCTGAATGATTCTATTTCAATTACTTGTTTTTTGAAATTGAAAGCCCCGGATAGATAGCCTGTTTATGCATGTTGAACCTTACAATGTGAGAATACGTATTTAAATATTTATTATTAGCACAAAATATTTATACATTACTTATGAACTTTTAGTATAGGCAGATGTAAAAAGTTTTTCTTTGAAAGCTTTTTTGAAAGCTTTTATATGTACGGTTACTATAGTATACTTTCCCTTTTATATGTGGTTTTAAAATGTATTTTTATACATTAATTTTACAGCATTTTATTTTTTGCTAACAGGGTTATTTTTTATATATTACATATTTTATATGTCATATTTCATATTGTATATGTGCATTCTGACCCTCACTTGTACATTCATATATCATGTATTATATATGATATATACATTAGTTTTATGCATTTTAACCTTGGATTAAATGTAATAATTTATATTTTTAATGTTTAAATAAGTTTAGTTTCTGGTGATAATGCAAGACTGTCAATGTTTATTTAACACAATATAGCAGTATAAGTTCAATGTACTGCAAGTAAATGAAACCATTATATTTTAATATGACTATTTGGTTAATACACCTTTAAACAATGTATCATATGTATTTTGAACCATTAGTAGTAATGAATGTGATTGGTCCATAGTTCTTTTACTAATTAACTTTTATGATATAAAGGTAATGTTTCTTTGGACAAGTTTTGTCTTGATAAAGTCTCCTAACTTAGGAGATGAAAGCGCTTGATTTTTTACTGTTTTTTCTTTGGCTCAATAAATTTGGTTTATACTTTTTGGATTTTATCGGCCTATATTTCTTCCATATCTCAGGACCACTGAAGTATTTCTGCTTTATATGTATGTGTGTGTATATATATATATATATATATATATATATATATATATATATATATATATATATATATATACATGTATGTCTACCAATATACAGACACCTATGTGTATATATATATATATATATATATATATATATATATATATATATATATATATATATATATATATATATATATATAAACACATATACAACATAATATATATCTACACATATATAGAGATCTCTATATGTGTATGTGTACATACATACAAACACACACACACATATGTATATAAATACATGTTCCCTATATTTTCATCACAGTGCTGCATGCTATGTGTGAGGGAATATCACACATATGAATAGACACATATGTATACAGCTGTAAGTGTGTGCAACATGGATTGTTATTTCACATGTGAACCCCTTATTGGGACCACATTGCCCTTGTCTGTGAAGATGGGAATGGGAATTTGGGGAAGGATAGCAGGTATAATTGTGCAGGTGGTTTGGGTTGGTAGATAGAGAGGACAGCCTACAGGGGTGGTATATGACACATGTGATGGGTGTGGTCTGCAATGTAGAAACCCCATGAACCCCCATATGGAAACAATGGGAACAAGGCCCCGCCCATTGCTAGTCACAACAGCACCTTCATGGCCCTGAAAGTGCCTGGCCTGGAGGTTGAGCAGGAGGAGCATATGGACCCTGTGATTGTGTACTGAGGATCTCAAGGTGCTGTAGCACATCCCACAAGTCCCTGTGGAGCTCCCTATGCAGAAGACCCTGGACTTGACCTCAGGTGACAGGATCATGTCTGTGTGTGCCCCTGGGGGGGACAACATCCCCTGAGATGGTTCCACCTGAAGGTAGTGCTGGACCAGTAGATGAGGAGGCCCCAGGGTGGGTCCCACATGTGATGTGGCCTGGTAACATGGCCAGATGAGGTGGGAGAGGTGGTTCTGCTGGCAACTGTTCCCTAAACATGCTATTGTGTCAATGTTATAGAACACATGTGGGTAGTAATAGTCTATACAATCACAGATCATGTCCAAAAGCATGCATAGATATCCCCAATAACACACAGCAACAGATGTGCAACAATCACATAGTAAACAGACCACATGCATATATGGAACCATAGTGGCCCTTACAATGGCATGCAGGTGACACTGTCCATAACAGGCCAGCAATGATAATGTCCCCACAGGGAACGTGGATACAAACACATAGCACAAACTGTGGTACAATACGATATAGGTCCCAATGGTAGGTAAGCTGTAGCCATACCTAATGAGTTGTGTGAACAGTTTGTTGTCACAGATATGGTGGGGGGAGACAGAGATGTGTATTAAGAACTATGGTAACCTCGTTGTATGAGTTGCACAGACAGGGTTGCATCTTTGTCTTTCATGTCCGATTACTGGTGTATTCATCAGATGAAAATGAGGTAATTGTTAACCATCTAGTGCAGCACTACCTGGTGCTCTTTGGCAGGACAGCCCATGAGCAGCAGGAGTGGACTGCCCTGTAGAATGATCTGTTCCACAGGGTCAATGATGTCGGCCTGCATAACCGCAGTTATAAGCAGGTCTAGCATCATTGCAGCGACCTGCTCTGTAATGCCCATCGGCATGCTGCAGCAGTCTGGTGGGATCAACTCACAATGTGGGGGGTCATGCCATCCATCCCCTACTGACATGTGTTGAGGAGCTTCTCGCAAGCCTCTTGACACCTGCCTGCCCACACATGCAACAACTGGCGGAGACCATAGTGGAGGTGGGTGCTACCCACACACCAGCTGAGGAGCATGCAGGTAAGGCTACAGGGCACATCAGTAGACCACTGTTGAATATGCATCTGCATTTGTACAGGTAGATAATGCATATGTGAGATGTAATATATATATATAGTCTGTTGCTGCTTAGTAGTAATAAACAGATGTGCATAAGCTGTAGTATTGTGGACTTTTACTGTTGATGTACTGTAATGCTGCACTCACACTTTAGCAATGCCACAGCTGTGGCTCTCACATCACATCTCTCACACACTTATGTAGGTCTCTCTGGTATAACACCAAGGCCGCAGCCTGTATCTGGTGAGTATGTTTTATGTTCATGCTTGCCAATACATTGGTCATATAATGGCTATGGTATATTCCATGCACACATCTAACACACCTACCCATAATGCAGGTCGTACATGTTCACATATTGTTGCTGTTAACTGCACTGCCTCACAGTGGTGACCATGAGGGTGTATCTGAAGGGTATGTCAGACAACTGCAATATAACTAACATCCTTTCATTGCACAATGTGTCCACAAGGATGAACATAATGGTGGGACACATGGCCTACAGTAGGAACATGTGTGAAACATCACTCTTATACAGTGCTACAACAGTGTATATACCAGTATTACAGTGGTAACTGTTACAGATCTATGCTGCGGCATGTCATAATACTGTGGTCCACAGCGCTTAAAACCTGCAATATGGTACCAACATTAGCAATGAGTGTGTAATACGGAGTCGAAGGTTAGGGCAGCAAATATGGGGAATACATACCTTCACAAACACTGAAAGCATATGTGTACACACACTTCAGATAAAATATAGTGGAAGCAGCTGTTGAGGTACTGACTGCATGTATTTGTCATGGAAATGCAACTTTCAGCAAGTACACATCCCCAATGTCACATGATGTATTGGTCTGCTGTCCAAGACATTTGGCCATCAAATGTGCACATTTACCTGCAACAGAGGCAGGTGTGGCTTGCACATATCTTACATGATATGGTGTGGGCCACATACCCAACAGGTAGCACCCATGAGCTGGACATGTAGCCATACCACACCATTACATATGCCATGACAAACTGTGCAGACAGTCATTATGTGGCGAGGATGTGTGGGACAGCAATGATGTAAAAAATAAACAGTTGGCAATCCAAGACAAATGATGTCACATGTAGCAAACTGGTCATGCAGGCTGCCCAGTAACATGCCACAACACTGAGGGGGTTGCAAGAATGTCTAGCAAGTACTGGCTCTGCAGTACCTATATCAGCAATTGCCTGGACTCTGCAAGTGTGTTGGCCTATGGGTTAGGGTAATCAGATGTGACAGTTGTACCACAGTAAACATCAGCCAGACCTCTCTACAGGTAGTGCATGCATAGCAGAAGTGGTTCCCAACAATCATGTGTTGCAATGTGTGCTGGTACCATGACCATGTTGGAAACTTACAGACAGTATCATGTAAGATACATGTGCTGCACGACAATCACCTCACCCCACCTCAGGCCCACCATCCCCATCTGTACTGTACTGGTGCCAGTGTACACCCGTATGATTGCCATTCATTAGCTGGGGGAAGGCTGTTACAAGTGGTGTTCAGTGTTTGGGACACTGCAAACTGACACATGTGTAGGCCATAGTTGTCAAGCATCTGCAAAAAGGCTGAAGGTGAGGAAGGGGTGTCATCATGACACACCAGTGCACTGCAGCAGGGATCCTAAGGATGCTACGAATGGCTGTTTCTGCACACAGTCAGGTTTAGGAACTGTGGCAGATGTAACCCTGACTCCACAGCAATAGTGGCAGCAGTGTGTGAACTCAAAGGGATGTGCACATGAGTTGCAATCATGCAGAGTTGGGGAACATATGTAGGGCAGACTGACCATATACTGGCAAATGCAGATGGCCCATGCTAGTATACCCATGCCAGGAAAAGTGATTGCTGTAGTACACATAACAGTAGCTGCAACAAACCATCATGATATGGGCGTGCACACATATGCACCCACAAAATGTATGCATCGTGGTCAACATCAGCACAACTAACACATTTGTTAGACACTGCATTTGAATGTACAGGACATATGTCACATATCAGGCTCATGTAATGTTAACATATGCAGTGATGTGGTCCCATGGTATATCAAAGAAAAGCGTGCCATATCAATAAGGGTGTGTACACTCCCCATAGCCATGGTAAGGTTTGACGGTTGTCAGTGTAATAATATTGTATTGGTCATACATGCATCGCTGATGTTGAGATCTGTAAATCAGACATCAGGCATTCACAAATGACATCTTTCCACATATTATCCCAGTTATGTGTTGGACAAACACATAGGGGCTGTGAGCATTAGAGCAGACATAACTGACACAGTAATACACATTCAGCAATGGTGTGTACACCTGTGAGGTATGGTGTACAGTACATGGCAGGGTGCAGAAAAGGTGCACAGCAATACTGTGTACATGGGTGCAGTGTTTTCCAGGGGAAGTGCCATCACTTACTAACACAGGCCATGCATCACACACATGTATACTGTTGCTAGCATTGATTGACTATAGCTGCAATGTATGCTGTTGAGTACCATATGTTATGCATGTTGACAGATGAGTAATGGGAGGTCTGTGTGTACTATCCTTGTGCAACCTCACCTGTAGGTGTGTGTGTGTGTGTGGGTGGGGGAGTTATTTTGTCTGTAAGTGTAATCTGCTGGAGTGGAAGGGATTGATGCATGTAGGATGTGTGTTTGCATGTGTGTGTGTGGGTGTCCATGTATGCACATGTGTGATTGTGGGGTGTTCATACATTAGTCCTTCCCTTTGGAATTGTGTAGTACATGGACATGGACTGACACATGAGACACCAGGAATACTTGTCTGATATGTAATCTCAGGACAGCTGATAGTATAATAAGGTCTGTAGCATGGAACATGCATTGGAAGAGACACTAGACACCAGGTATACTGCTAAAATTGCAATCAGCAGAAAGGTGAATGACTACCCATGTATGCAGCACTACAGATGCATTGGGGAATTACTAGACAACACCAGGGAGTGCATCCATATATTACATTTGTCCACATAATAAGTCGATTGAGCAGGAAATCTTGCATCTACTGAGCAATAGTTATGCATTACACTCCAGTGTGACATTATTGAGTGAAAGTAGTAGCACCTAAGATATGGAGGCCATGTTGACAATGTCTGGACATACCAAGGGTGAACATTGGATGACAGCAGTGAGGCCTTGTAAAATCTACTCCAATCAAGTTAAGGAGTTAATGGAGTAACAGGTCGTGTGTTGTGATCACTTGTCTAGGCATTTAAAATAATGATATGTTAATGAGTGATATTAATGACTGTATGCAAAACAAGTGTAATGCAGGATGGGGAAATTACATGAATAAACGTGGGACTGTCTGTTTACTCAGGTACATGTAGGTATTATGTTGGAATTTCAGGGTGTGTGTGTGTGCACACGTGTGTGTGTGTGTGTGTATGTGTGTGTGTGTGTGTGTGTGTGTGTGTGTGTGTGTGCGTGTGTGCATTTGTGTGTGTGTGTACTGTTATGCAATGCCATACAGGTATTAATGTGCATTTCTTGTTTTCCCCTCACAGGTGGTGAGGTGGGTCAGGGTCCCTCCTGCATGCAATCTGATGTTGATGTCCATACAGACATCGAAAGTTATGATAGGACTGTTGAGGCACAGGCTGGGTTGTCAGAGGCCAAAACATCACCATTGTTTGACATCCCCCTGCTAGCCACCCCAAACCCACACACAGTTACAGTGCCTATAGATACCCCATCACCAGTGGCCATAGCAGAGGGACAGTTGCCAGTTGGTGGCAGTGCACAGGAGAGTGTTGTGTCTATGCCTGCTACGCATAGCCAGATGTCTGGCAGGGAACCACATAGGCAGATGTACCGGAGAGCTCGTGGGAGGGCTGCTGGTCATCATGCCCCTGGCAGAAGTGCCACAAGTGGTACCACCAGATGCATGTTTCAGACTGTTGTGGGGGTACAGGCATGTATGGAACTGTACACCAGACAGGGACTGAGGCTGCAGAGGGCTGCCCTCTCATCTATAAGCGACAACTTCCATGAACTTGCAGGTGAACTCCATGATTATACCGAGGTCATGGCTAGATGGTTAGGTGAGATGGTGGGCCTTATCGACTGTGGATTGTCTGTGCTCGGACCATATGGTGGGAGTGGGACAATGGCTGTGTGGATGTAGGCCAGCAACACCAAATGCTGGCGGTTGATGTGGATGTGCAAGAACACCAAGGTGCTCCTGTAGTGGCAGTACCAGCCCCAGCACCACAGGGGAGTAATGTCCACACCACAGCAGGCAAAGTGCATGTAGCCCTTGCCACTCCCAGGATGGGCCTGGTTCCAGTGGACATATGCCTTTATCAGGGGGAGAGGAGCACATCGAGGCTTGTACCTGGAAATGCCCATGGAACCCCTGGCAGGCACAGTCCACCTGTCTGTGGTCAGAGGCAATGAATTGCACACACTGCCAGGTATGGTCTGCAACTGTCCAAGAAACACCTGTATAGGGCAGCCACATGACAGAACTGTATGAATGCATGCCCACACACTATACAAACACACCTAGGGCAACCCCATACCTACACACACCATATAACCACCCCCATATCAGCTAATTACACCCCTCACCCACACATATGGTGTCACACATATTCCCCACCCTCAGACTCTGGGAAACCAACAATACACCCTGTGCATATAAGGATAACTGTGCCACATCCCTGTTATCCATAACATCAATACAGGGACAGGCTAATATGGTTCTGATGCACATGGTCACTGTTGTACAGTGTACCAATGTACTGCTTTGTAACATGCTATCAGCAGTAATGTTTAATGCTTAGATGTCAGGTAGTGTAGCTATCCAGCCATGATGCATTATAGCTGTTAGCAACACTGACTGATTGTGATCTCCATAATGTTATCTATTTGTATTGTAGGTGTACATGTGTCAGCAGGAGGATGGTTTGCAGTCATATTCCAAAAGGGGTATGGCACTGTGGTGACACCATGGCTGTGATATATCCTGGGTACAGTTGAACACATGTCACAGGTTTGTATAACAGTTACTGCCTGTGCCACATGGACAGGTGACTGCCTGGGACATGTATAATCAGCAACCTGATGTAGAGCCATCCACATACACACACACTCTTACTTGGCAACACTGGGACTAGACCCCTACCTAGGTATGTAGTGCTACTGATGTGTGTGGCTGTCATTGCACACACAACACAGCATTTAGGATGAGGTGTGTTCCAGGTTACATGTAGAACATCCCCAACATGTACAGTATGGTACTGGGGGATGTAATGGTTGCATACGGACAATACATAATGTGACATACCATCATATACACATTAACAGACACATAACAGGCAGACACACATCCAAGAGGCCTGGGCCTATCAGTGATAACTGACTTCTCAATGTGTCCAATGTGTTACATGTAGGCTGCACACAGCACATGCATAACTGGGCTGGATTGTGTTATGAGTTACCTGTATGGTTGATGGTGACAGTGGTCACCATACAATGGCACATGGGACATGTACCGGGGGTACCATGGTGTAGTGACAGTGTACACAGCACCCACACCCCACTGTGGATATTGTACACACTGGAATCTGTGATGACACTCTGACATACCCACCATCACACATTGACCATGACTGCAATACAACCCATTGTCCATCCCAACAGTGGTACTACAGGGATATGCATCTAATGCACTTGTCACAATCATAGTAGGGCGATGCACTGTCATGCCTCACCTATGGGCAGCAACATCACTATCCATAATACTGTGTGGCAATGCATATTGTAATAGGAGTTTGTGGCCTCGGAATGCTGTACCCTACAGATATACACACATACACACACTTGCCAGAACACAGTGGGTATCCCATGCCTATCAACCCACTTGTACAACACTGCTTTGCGGGTACTGCAAGGCTTAGGTAGCAACTAGGGAGAGGAGTGTAACAGGGTACATGTAATGTCGGGTACAGCAGTGGCCACATCTAATTATGGCAATGGGTGTTGCGGTGGGTGTAAAGGCCCTCATGGTATTCCGAACTGCAGGTGTAACACACAGACACTGATATCCTCAGTACTGCACACATACACATTTGTCAGTACAGAGGGGCATCGCTGCAGGTGGTCATAGGTGTGTACCTGGCTATTGTCCATGGAGAGATGGGAAACTTAGGGGATGTGTGTTAAGTGGTATCATGCCACCTGCCATGTGCCAGCAGGCAATCTATCTACAGACATCATTGTTGTAACCCTCAGGGAGAGAGTGACATGCATCAGCAGATCCTCTGGGTGCCTCCAGCAAATGGCCACTGAGGTGATCCAGTTGACGTGTATGCAACATGTATTACAAAACATGGTTAGTGTTTGTGTTAGAGACCTGTACCCAAGCATGTTCTGTTGACTGTGGTAGTGTAGTGGAGGTACCAGTGGCATGTTGTGCGTACAGGGTGTTGTATCCTATCTGTGCCAGTTGTAACACAGCTGGGCAGACATGTCAGTATTAGTCAAGCATAGGTTGCCTGTATGTATCCAAGCTGGATACCTGCCATCTGTACATCTGTACAGGGCTGACAGACATCAGCTTGCCAACTAGCTGTGCAGTAGGATGAATGTGTTGACAGATAGACATCTGACACCAATATATATGCCATTACTACATGTTGGAAGCCCTCACTGGCATGTGCTGTACAGACAGTAGTTTACAGTTACTTTCCATACGTCAGATCATTATCCAGTAGGGGATATATACTGTGACACAGCTCACACATCAGAAACATAACAGTGAGGCCTCAGAGTCCATCTATGCATACAGGGGTGTTTGTTGCCAGTACTACATTTAGCAGTCTATTATTGCTTGGGAAAGCATGTCAGCAGTAGTAACAGCATGATACACTACATGCCAGTGTGACGGTACGTAACCTGGGTTACTACCCTTGTATGTAACACATTCACATGGATAAGAGTGATGTACAGGTCTTATATACTCCAGTATCCCAGACATGAAACTCACACCCCTTCCTACTGTAATGACATCACATAGACACATGTTTTATACATGGCATTACATACACTTATTACAGATGTCATTACCCTTTTATATTATCGGACGGTGATGTGAACACTGGTTACCAGGGTGGAGAAATGCTTAGCAGGTGTCAGCATTGCTGCAATATAACAGCTAACCAGATTTGTGCAGTGATAAGTGAAGCCTACACAGTGTAAGTGCCTGTATGTTTACGTGTACATTAGCACCACATAGCTTCACGCAAACCCGTGCAAACGCACATAAAGCTGTGTGTGTGTGTGTGTGTGTGTGTGTGTGTGTGTGTGTGTGTGTACTGTTATGCAATGCCGTACAGGTATTAATGTGCATTTCTTGTTTTCCCCTCACAGGTGGCGAGGTGGGTCAGGATCCCTCCTGCATGCAATCTGATGTTGATGTCCATACAGACATCGAAAGTTATGATAGAACTGTTGAGGCACAGGCTGGGTTGTCAGAGGCCAAAACAGCACCATTGTTTGACATCCCCCTGCTAGCCACCCCAAACCCGCACACAGTTACAGTGCCTATAGATACCCCATCACCAGTGGCCATAGCAGAGGGAGAGTTGGCAATTGGTGGCAGTGCACAGGAGAGTGTTGTGACTATGCCTGCTACGCATAGCCGGATGTCTGGCAGGGGACCACATCGGCAGATGTACCGGAGAGCTCGTGGGAGGGCTGCTGGTCATCATGCCCCTGGCAGAAGTGCCACAATTGGTACCACCAGACGCATGTTTCAGACTGTTGTGGGGGTACAGGCATGTATGGAACTGTACACCAGACAGGGACTGAGGCTGCAGAGGGCTGCTCTCTCATCTATAAGCGACAACTTCCATGAACTTGCAGGTGAACTCCATGATTATACTGAGGTCATGGCTAGATGATTAGGTGAGATGGTGGGCCTTATCGACTGTGGATTGTCTGTGCTCGGACCATATGGTGGGAGTGGGGCAACGGCTGTGTGGATGTAGGCCAGCAACACCAAATGCTGGCGGTTGATGTGGATGTGCAAGAACACCAAGGTGCTCCTGTAGTGGCAGTACCAGCCCCAGCACAGCAGGGGGGTGCTGTCCACACCACAGCAGGCCAAGTGCATGTAGCCCTTGCCACACCCAGGATGGACCTGGTTCCAGTGGACATATGCCATTATCAGGGGGAGAGTAGCACATTGAGGCTTGTACCTGGAAATGCCCATGGAACCCCTGGCAGGCACAGTCCACCTGTCTGTGGTCAGAGGCAATGAATTGCACACCCTGCCAGGTATGGTCTGCAACTGTCCAAGAAACACCTGTATAGGGCAGCCACATGACAGAACTGTATGAATGAATGCCCACACACTATACAAACACACCTAGGGCAACCCCATACCTACACACACCATATAACCACCCCCATATCAGCTAATTACACCCCTCACCCACACATATGGTGTCACACATATTCCCCACCCTCAGACTCTGGGAAACCAACAACACACCCCGTGCATATGAGGATAACTGTGCCACATCCCTGTCATCCATAACATCGATGCAGGGACAGGCTAATATGGTTCTGATGCACATGGTCACTGTACTACAGTGTACCAATGTACTGCTTTGTAACATGCTATCAGCAGTAATGTTTAATGCTTAGATGTCAGGTAGTGTAGCTATCCAGCCATGATGCATTATAGCTGTTAGCAACACTGACTGATTGTGATCTCCATAATGTTATCTATTTGTATTGTAGGTGTACATCTGTCAGCAGGAGGATGGTTTGCAGTCATATTCCAAAAGGGGTATGGCACTGTGGTGACACCATGGCTGTGATATATCCTGGGTACAGTTGTGCACATGTCACATGTTTGTATAACAGTTACTGCCTGTGCCACATGGACAGGTGACCGCCTGGGACATGTATAATCAGCAACCTGATGTAGAGCCATCCACATACACGCACACTCTTACTTGGCAACACTGGGACTAGACCCCTACCTAGGTATGTAGTGTTACTGATGTTTGTGGCTGTCATTGCACACACAACACAGCATTTAGGATGAGGTGTGTTCCAGGTTACATGTAGAACATCCCCAACATGTACAGTATGGTACTGGGGGATGTAATGGTTGCATACGGACAATACATAATGTGACATACCATCATATACACATTAACAGACACATAACAGGCAGACACACATCCAAGAGGCCTGGGCCTATCAGTGATAACTGCCTTCTCAATGTGTCCAATGTGTTACAGGTAGGCTGCACACAGCACATGCATAACTGGGCTGGATTGTGTTATGAGTTACCTGTATGGTTGATGGTGACAGTGGTCACCATACAATGGCACATGGGACATGTACCGGGGTACCATGGTGTAGTGACAGTGTACACAGCACCCACACCCCACTGTGGATATTGTACACACTGGAATCTGTGATGACACTCTGACATACCCACCATCACACATTGACCATGACTGCAATACAACCCATTGTCCATCCTAACAGTGGTACTACAGGGATATGCATCTAATGCACTTGTCACAATCATAGTAGGGTGATGCACTGTCGTGGCTCACCTATGGGCAGCAACATCACTATCCATAATACTGTGTGGCAATGCATATTGTAATAGGAGTTTGTGGCCTCGTAATGCTGTACCCTACAGATATACACACATACACACACTTGCCAGAACGCAGTGGGTATCCCATGCCTATCAACCCATTTGTACAACACTGCTTTGTGGGTACTGCAAGGCTCAGGTAGCCACTAGGGAAAGGAGCGTAACATGGTACATGTAATGTCGGGTACAGCAGTGGCCACATCTAATTATGGCAATGGGTGTTGCGATGGGTGTAAAGGCCCTCATGGTATTCCAAACTGCAGGTGTAACACACAGACACTGATATCCTCAGTACTGCACAAGTACACATTTGTCAGTACAGAGGGGCATCGCTGCAGGTGGTCATAGGTGTGTACCTGGCTATTGTCCATGGAGAGATGGGAAACTTAGGGGATGTGTGTTAAGTGGTATCATGTCACCTGCCATGTGCCAGCAGGCAATCTATCTACAGACATCACTGTTTTAACCTTCAGGGTGAGAGTGACATGCATCAGCAGATCCTCTGGGTGCCTCCAGAAAATGGCCACTGAGGTGATCCAGTTGACCTGTATGCAACATGTATTACAAAACATGGTTAGTGTTTGTGTTAAAGACCTGTACCCAAGCATGTTCTGTTGACTGTGGTAGTGTAGTGGAGGTACCAGTGGCATGTTGTGCGTACAGGGTGTTGTATCCTATCTGTGCCAGTTGTAACACAGCTGGGCAGACATGTCAATATTAGTCAAGCATAGGTTGCCTGTATGTATCCAAGCTGGATACCTGCCATCTGTACATCTGTACAGGGACTGACAGACATCAGCTTGCCAACTAGCTGTGCAGTAGGATGAATGTGTCGACAGATAGACATCTGACACCAATATATATGCCATTACTACATGTTGGAAGCCCTCACTGGCATGTGCTGTACAGACAGTAGTTTACAGTTACTTTCCATACGTCAGATCATTATCCAGTAGGAGATATATACTGTGACACAGCTCACACATCAGAAACATAACAGTGAGGCCTCAGAGTCCATCTATGCATACAGGGGTGTTTGTTGCCAGTACTACATTTAGCAGTCTATTATTGCTTGGGAAAGCATGTCAGCAGTAGTAACGGCATGATACACTTCATGCCAGTGTGACGGTACGTATCCTGGGTTACTACCCTTGTATGTAACACATTCACATGGGTAAGAGTGATGTACAGGTCTTATATACTCCAGTATCCCAGACATGAAACTCACACCCCTTCCTACTGTAATGACAGCACATAGACACATGTTTTATACATGGCATTACATACACTTATTACAGATGTCATTACCCTGCTATATTATCGGACGGGGATGTGAACACTGGTTACCAGGGTGGAGGCATGCTTAGCAGGTTTCAGCATTGCTGCAATATAACAGCTAACCAGAGTTGTGCAGTGATAAGTGAAGCCTACACAGTGTAAGTGCCTGTATGTTTACGTGTACATTAGCACCACATAGATTCACACAAACCCATGCAAACGCACATAAAGCTGCTCAAAAGTGGCTTAACCAGTCTGTATCCAGCAGCCCTTGTTATGCCCAGCAACAAAATAAATGGCCCTTGAACCCAGGACCCTGCACACTATAGTCACAACAGCTAACCACTGTACCATGACAGCTGTGAAGACTGTTGTTGTTTTTCCAGTATATCTGTCAGTACACATATTGAATAGTATTAAATAATTGCTGTGACTTCTACAATTGTGCAGTACTTGTGACTGATATTACTGTTGCATCACATATGTTGTTATATCTAAATATACGCATATCAGATACATCTGGGAAGGTAGCCCCCTGCTATAAAGCATGCGTTAGCGCGCTTTAGCGCAATTTAGCGTGGAGCTGCTACCGTTGCACAGGTTAATCAGATTTAAACTATTAGGGCTACCTAAAGTCCACTCTTCAAATTTTCCCTTAAAACTACCTTCCTCAAAGTATACTACTGTCCTATTTAGTGTATCCTACAACTATAAATTATCTCTACTTGACTCCCAAGTAGACTATTCTCTATCTGTATAGCGAAGCACTTGCTCCTACAGTACTTATCACCTCGATACAGCACTCTTGTTATAGAAAGTACCCCAAAAAAGCAAACCCCATTTCTGTCACCCACATCCCCCAGAACCTTTTCTTAAGTTTTTCTGTCTATTCCTTTTAGCATGTCGAGGGATCAGTTGCTAATGTCCTCTCCTGCTCAACTGGTGAACCTGGGAATATTGAGGCAATGTTACAATTGCCTCATGTACACAGACAACCCTCTCCTCCTCCCACAAAACACAAATACATGCAAGAGATGCAACTATACGGCCAAACTGGAGGCTGAGCTCTCTCAACATAGGACTGGCATGACCAGACAGGAGGAGAAGGTAACCACACACACTATAAACCCAGTCTCACATAATACCATCACAACCTCAAATCATACACATAAACACACAAAGACATACTGGAGGCTCTGATCAAAAATCTACCAAAACAGCAGAGGCCACCAAAGCAGACACCCAAACAACTACCACCTCAGAACACAACACCTGCAACACATAGACCACACAGTCAGAGTGTCAAGCAGTCACAGCCCTTAAGGCCAAACACAATGCCAGACACACTAGTCATTGGTGACTCCATAGTCAGACACACTGACGACCCGCTCACCAGACTGAGTAAGGAGAAGGTCACAGTAAGCTGTCTGTCGGGTGCTAGAATCCACCACATAACGCATGCACTCAGGTCTCTCAACAGCAGGTACAAGTACGACTCAATCATTGTCCATGCTGGTGTTAACGACCTGAGACGTACCTCCTTGGACTACATGAAAAGAGAAATAGAGGAGCTCTCTGATTATGTAGCCCAAGCAGGTATGACCCTGACCTTGAGCAGTATCCTACCTTCACCAAGAATGATGCCACAATACAGAGATAAGATGATCAGCTTTAACAATTGGCTTAAACTCTGGTGTCATTGAAAGGGGAGACAATGACTGTCTGCGTGGGAAGACATGCAGGACAAGCCACGCAGCTTTGGAAGGGACGGCTTGGACCTGTCACCCCTGGGATTCCGGATTTTGGCAAAGGCTCTTGCCACCCCATAGTGCCTTTTTAGGCAAGGCTCAAATTCTAAACCTACCACCCTAGAACAAAACAAAGAAAAAAACTAAGGGTAATGCTGCTCTATGCCAGAAGTCTCAACCTCAAGATGCACGCACTCGAGGCCCTTCTCAGTATGGAGAACATCGATGTCTGTGCTGTGACAGAAACCTGGTTCAAGGCTCCTGAGAGCACCCCAGCACTATCAGGTTTTACCTCATATCATGCCCGGCCCCAAAACCTGGACAATACCAAGAA
>NC_056728.1:365358038-365455538 GCF_019279795.1 Protopterus annectens
CTCAGATAGAACAGGACCAAGAACAATGGCATCTACCACAGCCTGTGCACAGGCCAAGATACGTATTGATAATACACATACTGTCAACAATCACCATAAGTACACATACCCCAATACTGTGCACACAACCACAGAATGCCCAGGTTATGTTCTCAGAAATAACCCCTACTATACATAACATGTCTAGCAGTCTGATATCTGACTGGCTTGTTATCAGGTATGATGTCAATAAATAATGGTGTACAGTATATATGCACCTCTTACTGCATGACATATGTACAAAGGTTGACAGACTTGTGGCTGGAGCCACAAACACTGCGCCAATATTGGCATGTTGCTGTGATACCTGCATACATTTACTGTTGTAACAGGGTTTGTTGTGACACATGTCCTGTGAGGGATATGAATTTAGTAACTCTCATGGCTGTCACCAGGTACCAGGACTGTTCTAAGATAAGTGATCTGTGAGTAACACAAGAAACATAAGACTCCAAACACTGCCCAGTCTACAGATAACCCTACAGATGGATGTTTCCTCAAACGCATAACACTGTCATGACAGGTATTAAATCATGTAGACCAGCCATATCCACACACACCCTGTTAAACCAATATTACTCCAAATGCAGAACAGCAACACTTACATTCTGTAGTCATATCTGGCACACACACCCTCCTGTTTGTTGGCCTGTTTCCACAGTGTATGTTGTTAGAGGTAAATCCCAATACCATCTGTGGTGCTCTTTGCCAAACACTGACATGACGTCCTGCTCACAGTGAATGAAAAGGCCCAACACCCACATGATGTTCCTAGATACTGGAGTGTGTTTCCATGCAATTGGCTATGGGAATGTTACCACAGCTGTTCCACATGCAATCAGCTAGAGGGGGACTGCAATTCATGCCTAGGCCTTCAGCTGATCATGAGCATCACTTACAAAACACAAGCCGCTGCCTAAGCAAAACAGGTATACTTCTCCACATCCACCAGAGACGGAGTGAGAAAGACATACAGAGAAAAAGTAAGACAGGGAGAGGGTGGGAGAGTAAAACTGAAGCATGTTAGTGTCACACACTTACCAGTACAGGGTTTCAAACCCCTGACTGGCAATGTAGTGCTATCACATGTCTATGCAGTTATTGCATGCAAAACAGAGCTTACATGCTAGGAAGCTGCCCAAAGGTATATCTGATGGTGAGTTACATCTGCAACAGTGCTATAGGAGTGATAAGGTAGGTGTAGTACACGTGCCTATCCGCATGAACAAGTGTCAACATCAATACATTCACACTCTCTCAGGAACTCACACACATTAACACAGTTGACAGGTTCGGGAATAGACTTCCTAACTAGTTAGTTTGCCACAGGACAGCAATACACAGGTATCACATACACCACAGGGGTTATCAGGATGATATATGGGCAAAGGGTATGTGAAGGTATCTGACATCAGACGGCATGCTTCAGTAGGCCAATGGGAGGTGTAGTGAGTGTGAATAGGGTCGTAATCTTTATACTCCACACAAACAGACACAAGGTGCCAGTACTGACATCCATGGGTGCATTGCTTCACAGGTGTGTAGTTGTTGACTGTGGCAGAAGGCTGTACAAGGCTAGGTAAAGGGTATACCTTGGCATCAGGCCACATGACAATGGTCTGCAGTGTGACTCAGGGGTGTACTGTCTAGATTGTCCCACACAGGTGGGTATTGTATTCACCATCCAGTCATCTGAGTTGCTATTGTGGGTGGCCAGTGCTGTGCAATGCTTGCCATGTATGTGTTTTATACTCCATGACAGGGATGGTGTCTGGGATGTGCACACATCCCACATGCATGTTCTGTGACATGTGGAACTGTACTTGAGGTGTCTGGGCCATGTTGTGTACACAGATTGTTATCATCACATGTACCATACCTGGCCCCATGTGGTGGGAACTGGCAATAGACACCAGTATGACCCTGCATCTACATTGACAGCATGATGCAGGTATTCCCCTAGTGTCAGTGGCATCTGTCCATACAGGGCATGTGTTTAAGGCATGGTATGTCCTTTGTGGGTTACATTTGATGACACTACAGTTGTTACAGGTGTCGAGTGGGGAACACAGTGAAGGTGCACTGTCTGCAATTATTTGCCTATTGTAGTGATGGGACAGGGTGCCATGCCCTCTGCAGTCTACTGCAATCACACCATGGTTACTATCTATGGGCAATATGCAGGGAACTACAAACAAATTTGTTGTTGCTTAGCAGAGTGTGTTTGTGTATGAGACATGGGTTAAGAGTGTTCCCTGTGTAATACAAGGGTTGCCTAAATTGTTCATCAGGCCTTGATGTCACATGTAGGAGTATGGATTGTCAACCCAAGCATCTCTGCTGTTTAACATCTTTTATCCTTTCAAGGTGGACATTGTGACATATAATAGCCCCACCATATAAGAAATTTGCAAAACCCACTCCACAATGACTTCAGCTGTTATATACCCAAACCCACCTCTACACAGGATATGAATGCCAAACACACACACAAACCAAATCTCACAGTTGCCATGTCTGGGATTGGAACTCCTAGCTCACTAGTACATCACACTACAGCATTAAGCAGTTATAGCATGCACCACAGAGGTTACTGGGCAAATCCTTCCCCAAAGGTCTATTTCAAAGTGAAAGACATCAGCAGGCTTGCCAAAGAAGGGCAACTGAGGTTGTATTGCCTGTGAACAGCCTCAAAAGCATTGCTCCCTACACAGAAAAACAAACACATACACACTTACCATGTCAGGGAATAGAACCCCTATCAAACTAGTACATCACACTGTTATAGGACACACCATGGAGATTACTAGGTTTCTTCTTCCCCAAAGGTGTATTTTAAGGTGAATGACATCAGCAGGCTTGCCAAAGAAGGGCAATGGAGTTTTTAGTGAATGTGCATGGCTTCAAAAGCATTGCTCCCTACACAGATAAACAAACACAGACACAAACATCCACATGTGCCATGTCTAGGAATTGAACCCCTACCAAACTAGTATATCACACTACAGCATTACACTGTTATAGGACACACCATGTAGATTACTGGGCTATCTCTTCCCCAAAGGTATATTTCAAAGTGAATAACTTCAGCAGGCATGCCAAAGAAGGGTAACGGCAGTTGCAGTGAGTGTGCATGGCCTCAAATGCTTTGCTCCCTACACAGATAAATAAACACACACACAAACATCCACATTTGCCATGTCTAGGAATTGAACCCCTACCAAACTAGTATATTACAGTACAACATTACACTGTTATAGTACACACCACAAAGATTACTGGGCTATTTTTTCCCGAAAGGTGTATTTCAAAGTAAATGACATCAGCAACAATGTGTAGGTTGGGCAAAGGAAGGTGAAGTTCATAGGTTCATAGGGTCATACGTTGATACTAGGCTACTGGCCCTAGGGCCTATACATGCCTAGACATGTCATTTTTCTGGCTATGACTTCCCACAGTATATACTTCCCTGCATCTCTGTCTAGCAGGGCAGCTGACATGATCCCTGGGGTAAATGTCTTATCTCCCATCCAATCATCCAGGTTCCTTTTGAAGAGGGCCAAAGGGGCCCTCTGCTTGACATGTTTGGGCAGTCTATTCCAGAGTCTGGGGAGTTTCTGGGTCAGAAACAGATCCCTCCTGCATTTATTGTTCATTGTGATGGCATAATTTGGATCCCTGGAGCATGTGGTTGTCATGGTTTGGAATTCTCTAAGTGTAGCATGTCCAACAGCTGTGGGTTTGACATGGCATGTTATGTTAAGCAGAGATCACTTCTGAGAACACAATACATGACAGAGTATTGCTGGCTGATTTTCAGATGGTCAGCATAGGGCATCTGGTTTAGGCCTGTGGTCATTTCATGAGGTATGTCTGCAGCCTCTCTACTTGCTGCAGATGTCTTGTGAGGTACATATGTAACAGGCCATTGTATTCTCTACTGGGTTTACTGAGAGATGCCTACAGTGGGACAAAAGGCTCCTTTTCCTGGATGTAAAGCCCTTAGTGGGAGGTGTGCCACATAGGTGGGTTTCCTAACTGTTGTGGTGATGTGGTTATCAAAGGTGAGACCACTGTCCACCTGTGTCCCTAAGTCTGTTATCACACTTTATGTGTTTAGTGTACTGCCACCTATGTGGTACTTCACAGGTACATATCCCTTCCCAGTGGGGATAGCTATATATTTCTTGGCATTGATCTTGAGGCCATGGTTCAGGCACCAAGCATGTCTTTCTGTAAGGCCATTCTGTAGAATATCTGCATCATGTGGGAATTCAGTATTGGCTCCCAGAGTGCAGTCATCTGCAACCTATGTTTGCCGGTGTCCCTTAGTGTTGGACTGTACTTCACAGGAGTAGATGCCAAACAAGGGTGGTGCCAGGATGGCACTCTAAGGTACTCCAACTATCACTGGTCTGGGACTCGGGTTGGTGTCACCTACATTTATAGTGTGGGTTGTGTCAGTACAGCAGTTGGCAGCCCATCAGGTGACATTGGGATTAATGGCCAGCATGATAGATTTATCTATGATTCCAGACTGGGGGTTGGTGTCAAAGGGCTTGGCGAGGTCCAGATAGGCTGTGTGAAGTAACTTACCCTCATCCACGGCTCTAAAGATGGATTCACAGTTCTCATTCAGGTTGAGGTGACGTGATTGGCCCTTGACAAACCAAACCTGGTTAGCATCCAGTGTTTGCAGGCTGCCAATGCCTTTGTTTTAATTTCCATGATAATACATTCCATGGCCTTGCAGAGCAGGCATGTCATACTGCTTGGGCTGTAGTTCCAGAATCCAAGATGGATCCCCCTTGTGGACTGGGCTAACTGTATCTGTGCACCACACAGTGGGCACGAAGCATGAGGTGTGGCTATGATTAGACATGGCACGTAGGTGAGGTGCAAGTGCAGTTTGTAGCTCATGTAGTTCACAGCCCAGGATGTTGACTGGACCCATTGCTGCTGCTGTCATAGCTCTGTAGAATGTGTTTTTTACCTATGTGGCCGTTATTATCGGCATATGGCAATCTATTCATGTTGAGATGGGCCCTTTGCGGGTTGGAAGGGGGTGCAGTTAGCACTGAATCAATCTTCCAGGATATTGACAATATCCCCAGGAGGAGATGATTTAGTACCATCCTGTTGTAACTCACAGCAGTTCTGAGCATTGACATTTAGATTCCTCACATAGCTATGGAATGGCTTACAGTTGTCTTTGACATCTATGGCTATATTATGTTCATAACTAGCCTTGGTGGATGTTATGAGGGGTCTCTGCCTCTTACTGTAGCTGGTAAGGGAGTATTTTGCATCCTGGAAAGTCCCCCATTTCTGCAAGTGTTTCATTCTTTTGTTGTAGAATATGTTTATGACAGGGGGCCACCACATTGGCATCCTTTTCTTGGACGGGGAACATTTTGGTTCACTATTGGATGGCACAATTCATGCACGAGTGGATGTGCCCGTACAGTGCCTTCGTGTATGATTCAGCAGTTGTCCTTTCAGTTTCCTTCTGCATGGGTGTCATGATGTTAGTCACATCTCACATGAGTAGTATGACATTGGCTTTGGAGATGTGTGTTACAGAGGTGTCCTTACTGGGGTGTGGGGGAGGGATGTTGATGTTAAGGTTGAATAGCTCATGGGCATACCGGACAACCAATGGGGTGACCATAAGTGTGGAGCATTGATGTTCCATGTTGGTAATGACAAGGTCTAGGATATTTGAAATGAGCTCCTGGTGGGACTATGGGTTACATGATCTAGACCATTGGGAATTATGACTTCCAAGAACCGTTGGGCACACGTGTTGGTACACAAGTAGTTTTCCCAGTTAATGACAGGGTAGTGTAACTCACCCAGTATTAGGGTGTTTGCTTGTATCATAATATTTCACTGTATCTTTCAAAATCTGTAGTGGGTATCATGGGGCATGGTGGGGGATCGGTAACAAGCTATACAATTTGGAATGCAGTCTAACCTACTGTTAGTTGTACCGTGGGTATTTCTGGCACATTCTACTGGGCAAGTAGCTTGGTGGTGTGAATATCCTTGGTGAACATGGACACTCCTCCACCTTTATTGTTTTGGTCCTGGTTTGGTGGCCAACAGGTGTGGTGAGAGCTGTACCTGGTATTGCAGGTTTGCTCTCTGAAGGCTTGGATCAGGTCTGTGTTACTGCACAGTTATCAATGTTCTCCATTTGTAGGTGTGAGTAGTGACTGTGAATGGCCAAAAAAAATGCTCCCTACTCAGTAAGTTTTACAGTTGCCATGTTTGGGCATAGAATTCCTATCTAATGATTTTTTTGCACTACAGAATTACGCAGTTATAGGATGCACCACAGAGATTACTGGGCTACTCCTTTCCCTAAAGGTGTATTTCAAAGTGAATGACATCATCAGGCTTGCCAAAGTAGGGCACATGAGGTTGTAGTGCTGTGAATGGCCTCAAAAACATTGCTCCCTACACAGACAAACTAACAATAACACTTGCTATGTCTGAGAACAGAACTCCTACCTAACTAGTTGATCACACTACAACACTATGCAGTTATAGGACACACCACAGAGATTACTGAGCTACTTTCACCCCAAATGTGTATTTCAAAGTGAATGACATCAGCAGGTTTGCTAAAGAAGGGCACTGGAGGTTGTAGTGAATGTGAATGACCTCAAAAACATTGCTCCCTACACAGGCAAACAAACACACAGACATCCACACTTACCATGTCTAGGAATAGAACACCTAACTAACTAGTTTATTACACTACACAGTTATAGGATGCACCACAGGGATTTCTAGACTACATCTACCCCAAAGGTGTATTTTAAAGTGAATGACATCAGTAGGCTTGCCAAAGAAGGGCACTGGAGGTTGTAGTCACTGTGAATGTCCTCAAAAGCCTTGCTCCCTACAAAGACAAACAAACACACACACATCCACACTTGCTATGTTTGGGAATTGGCTCCTACCTAGCTAGGTTATTCCACTACAGCATTACACAGTTATAGGACACGCCACAGAGATTAATGAGCTGTTTCTTCCCCAAAGGTGTATTTAAAAGTTAATGGCATCAGCAGGCATGCCAAAGTAGGGCATTTGATATTGTAGTGAGTGTGACTGGCCTAAAAAGCATTGATCCCTACACAGGCCACATCTGAGATTATAACTCCTACCTACATAGTACATCACACCACAGTATTACGCAGTTATAGGACATGTCACAGAGATTAATGTGCTACTATGTCCCCAAAGGTGTATTTCAAAGTGAAGACATCAGCAGACTTGCCATAATAGGGCAATAGGGAGTGCAGTGTGTGTATATGGGCCATAACCCATTCATCTAGCAGCAGACACACCACACTCAGGCACACACAGGTTTATATTCCACAGGTACGTGTATATAACTGCTAGATGACTACTGACTTGTACAGTCATGTTGCACAGTTAGCACTAGCACTACAGACAATATAAGGCTGAGGGATTCCAGAGGCATATGTGTACAGTGATTGACATTTGCACATCATGTGGTTTTAGCCAACTGGATGTGTGCTGGGTGGGACATGCCTCATGATGGAAGGATCTTTGTCACTGTCACTCTCTTTCATACATCTTTGTATGTGTACTTTTGGCCTATTATAGTGTGTTATCCTTGGATATATGTGTATATTCCTATCCAACGTGTGTGCAAAGCATGGCTGGTGCATACTGAGGAGTGTATGCACTAACATCTGTGACTATCAGATATGTATAGTCCACTGTTGTTGCCAGACATGGGCTTCATTCCTTTACGTGTGTGAACATGCCCAGTATGATCTTTCAGTATTTTGTTGTCTGACATGGCCTTCATTTCTCTAAGTGTAGGAGCATGCCCAGTATGACCTTCTGTATTGAATGTGTGAATCCATTCCAGGTAGATTGTACTCCAGTGCAGACTTTTGTGTTCTACACCTACAGGTAGCAAACTGTTTCTGCAGGGTATCTGTAGATCAGTTGAAAATATGGGGTCAAAATGGACAAGGGATAGTGGGTTATTTAGGTAACTGTGTCTGTGCTGCTTCTGCTTCATGGTCCTGGTGTCAGCAGAGAAATTCAGACATATGTACTGTTATACACTGTGATGTTTTATGTAATCAAGTACTGTCAGGTAGACATATTTGCTTGGAGTGATGCCCTGGGGAAAACAGGGTGAATGCAGCTGTGACCAGTATTGTGTTCAGCAGCCTACATATTCTTGCACACTCATGCCATTCTGGAGGGGAAGCTGCTGACACTTGCTGCTGGGTCTGTGTAAATGGTTCAGCACTTTGGTACAGTGGTGGCAGAGCATCCCATGCTTGTACATCCATCGACTTGACAGTATGGCCATATCTTGCTGTGATAATACCTCACAGCTGTACAGATTCACACAGGTTACCCAGAGGCAGGGGTCATAATTTTGGACATTACCCCTATACAGTGTGGTTGACAAGCAGGTTCGTAGCCACTCATTCCTGTGTTTGCAGCCAGGGATAGTATGTGCACACGGCTGAGTTTCGGACGTCACGCACTCCATGCACTCTATTATTCTATCCTCTTCCATGCATTATGCGAACATTCTCTGATATTTTCCCTATAGTTATCAGCTCATCACAGCAGTAATTTGGTGTTGGTCCACAGTTCATTCAGTGGTACATGGTGGACATGTTACTGTGACTTGTCCGCATGACCTTTGCATTTGGGTTCTGTGGACTGTGTTATGTGGTTATTTGGGAGTTCATGACATAACATACATTGGCAGTACGGGTGAGACACAGGCCTTTGGCAGAGGACTGTAGGGGATTTGGTAGTGATGCAGGCCAGCTGTAGCAGGCCATTGCATTCTGTCAGTCCTACAGTCCTAGACTGCAATACACTATATTCCTCTGGGGTGACAGGGTAGGTGTGCAAGGTGTTCATGCCAATACTTTCTGTCAGTATTGGCCCAGTGGTGTGGATGCTGGTAGGGTGCTGCTGACAGCTAGGCACACACCTGCATGGGACACCTGCTCTGCATGCTGCATTCTTTTGCTATTGCCATACACAGGTGGAGGTCATATTGTACTCATTCACAACAGCAGGAATAAGACCGGAGAGGTACCTGTGGGTGGTGGTGGGATGAGCTGGGTGCATGTGTGCTATGGCCACTACTTGCATGTGACTCATAGATATGCATGGGGCATTCCACTTATGCTGGCTTGTGCAGGGACATCAGCTGTTTCTCAATACATCATTCCTATGACCTTTGTGGTCTGCCAGTGCTTGGCCAGATGACATCAGTATTCCCTACTACAAGCCCAGATAATGTGCTGTAAACCTGTATGTACAATTCCAAGGGTGAGTCCATTTGACAGTTGCATATTATACACTGTCTGTCTGGGTTACTTCCCCCTGTGTACTGCTTGTATATCTAGGCCAACAGTCATGCCATGTCCATTTTTCAGATGGTGACACATATTACTTCCAAACATTTACTGTGGCTTACTGCTGGAATGTGTTATACTGGGAAGCATTGTGTTTGGCAGTGTAGTTGTGAGAACTTAGCCATGTCATCAGCAGTACTGGGCAATGGCCACCAGGACAAATCTCACCATGCATACATACTGACCACACTCACACAATATACAATACACACCAACCTAACACATGCAGACCTTAATAATGTACACATGCTACAATCTAGCTCAGGTAATCTGTGCTCCACTGTTATTATACCTACACATACATGTTACTACATTTCTACATAGGATTGGGGGGCAGACCTTTGAGTTAGTACGTGTCTACATAGGATTGAGGGGGGCACACCTTACTGTTACATTTCTACCTAGGATTGGGGGTGGGGAACACCAGATGTTAGTACTTGTCTACATAGGATTGGGGGGCACACCTGACTGTTGCTACATTTCTACATAGGATTTGGGGGGCACATTTGACTGTTACTACATTTCTACATAGGATTATGTGCGGGGCACATCTAAATGTAACTACGTGTCTATATAGATATGAGGGGGCACACCTGAATGTTACAACTTTTCTACATAGGATTGGGGGGCACACCTGACTGTTACTACATTTCTACATAGGATTGGGGGGGCACACTGGACTGTTACTCCATTTCTACATAGGATTGGGGGTGGGGCACACATGCTGTTAGCACATGTCTACATAGGATTGGGGGACACACCTGACTGTTACTACATTTCTACATAGGATTTTGGGGGGCACACCTGCTGTTACTACATGTCTACATAGGATTGGGGGCACACCTAACTGTTGCTACAGTTCTACATAGGATTGGGGGGGCACACCTGACTGTTACTACAAATCTACATAGGATTGTGGGGGGCACACCTCACTGTTACTACATTTCTATATAGGATTGGGAGGCACAACGGACTGTTACTACATTTCTACATTGGATTGGGGGGGCACACTGGACTGTTACTGCATTTCTACATAGGATTGGGGGGGCACACCTGCCACTTCTACACATTTGCTATGACTGCACTGGTATGTCAGGTAGTCCATTTCATTATGTATGCTAACCTATCATGCTGACTCGAGGCATATCAGTGTATTAAAGGTCTTAGGTTTGATTGACCTACATTTCAGTTTCTGACATCTTACTCTTCAGAACTAATATCCCACTGCTTGATATGTTGCAGTCTGCTTTGCAGGCCTGGGGTGGCGGTTACCCATAACCATCAATCAGAGGCCTTAGCACAGCCATAGTTTGTGTTTGTCTACACCTTTTCCGCTGGCTGAGACTGTTGCTTGGTATCTGAGCCTCCCTGACTGGCATGTGTGTGTCATATCAACACACATGTGGCCCAGCACGTTTTTTGCAGTGGGGTTCATCACCTTGTCTAGTACTGGCTACTATGGTGACACCAGTATTTGTAACAGATCCAATGTTGCCACTATAAGTGTCTGCTATCTGCTGGCATCCCATTCAGCCACCCAATTCCCTTGCATGCTCACATCCGTACCATAGATACAAGTAACAACACATACTACTCCATTCGGCAATTGGTAGGAGGACTGACTTACCTTGTGGCTGTGCCAATATTGAGGATGGTGCTGGAGGGCTGACTATGTTGGATGCACATAGTACACTCCCTATGCATGGTTAAGCACAGGTAGTGTTATGTTTGGCATCCCTTTTACTGTATGTGCGAGTCAGAGAGAGGTGTCATTCCTTGGATCCCTAATCAGTGTATGTGCTATTTGTTGCCTCTTTGCCAAGGCCAGGGCATACTGGGCATGCCTCCCTCTGCCTACTGGGGCAGGCTTAGGTTGTTCCTCCTCCACATCACTCTGTGCCTGTGCAGGCCTTGGCAATGGTGGGGGGCTGAGTGACCCTTCCCCATGCTGTTCCTGCTGCAGCTATTTCCACAGGATCATATTGTGTAGCATGCCACATATGATGATAATTTAGGTACATGTAGTTGGTGAGTACTGCAAGGCTCCACCGGATGTGTCCAGGCACTAAAACCTTGACTTGAGCATCCCAAACACATGCTCTATTATGATTCTGGTCTGTGCATGTGCCTCATTATGGAGTTCTTGTTGGGGTGTGTGTGCATTTCTGATGGGTGTCATCAGCCATGGCTCCAGTGTGTAACCAGCATCCCCCACTAGGTGACCGTAAGGGATGTCACCACTGGCAAATCTCTGGTACAGCTGCATCAGATGCCAGATGTGGGAGCCATGATAGCTTCCAGGGCAGCCAGCACACACATTTATTATAATGCCCTGGGCATCACTCACAACCTAGCAGTTGATATAGGGGAAGCCCTTGCAGTTGATGTAGACCCTACCCTGCTCACTGGGTAGTGTTTTGATGCATATGTGTGTGCAATCTCTAGCACCCACTACCTCTGGGTATTCTGCTATTTGGTGGAAGAGACACATATTGCTGGCCAATGCCTCGTGGGTTTTGGGGATATATAAGTGCTCACCGGCATGTGCTGACATGGCATCCAGGAAATGGTGGCGTACCCTGGATGTTGATGCCTGTGAGATCTCCATGATATCTCCAGTTGGCCTTTGGAAAGTACCTGTGGCTAGTATTATTAGGCCTACACATACCTTGTTATCCACTGTGTTGGGTTCCCCTCTGTTAGTTCTGTGTGTCATGTGTGGCCGGCACAGCTCAAAAATTTGCTGTAGGAGGTCCCTGTCCACCCTATAGTGCTCCACTATCTCCATCTCATATAGCCCCTGGTAGGTTACCCTGGGTCTGTACACTCTTCTCCATCTTCTCACTGTGGGTTGGTCGACAGCATTCTCATCCTCACCACCCTCAGCCTCTTCCACATGATATATGACAGCTTCTGCAGCCCCTGTCATTTTGTTGCTTTTGTTTGTTAAAAATTTCCCGCTTGTATACAATGGTGGTGTAGAGTATGTGGGAAAAACCAGAGGGAAAGGTGTTTGCATAGTTTATAGTAGTGCTCTGGGCTGGGCTGCTGCCTGTGTAATTGGCTGATTCTGATACATTCCTCCTGCCAGTTATACTAGTTCTCCTTGATTACCTTCTTACTGCTGTTTTCCCTTCCCATTGCCTTCCTGTTTAAGCCCCAAGGCATGCCGCACAAACCGAGTGCTCAGATGTGCACTGAGCTGTTATTTTCTGGTTTACTTTTTTTTTCCTTTAAAACCCGGTGCACGGCACGCACACCCACTTAGGCAATGTAAAGAGTGCTAGGCAGTCTCAGACACACCCACTTGCTTAGCTCTGCTAAGCTAAGGGCAAATCCGATCCACAGGGCTCAAATGAGCTTACAGTATGCCTGACACACCCCCTGTGATGTCAGCTAACTCTTAGGCTTGAACTATGCTATTCATGCACTTACATGGTTGGGTGCTGGCTAGCATTGAGAGGGAATCTTGGATTCAGTATTATTCCCCTCATTTGCATAGGATTGCCTGCTAATGCATAGTTACAGGTCCCACACTGAGCCTTCCCCCTTAGCAACCACTATTCACTGGCCATGTTGTCTTCTGCCTTCCATTGAGTATAATGGCAAAATAGTAATTTTGGTTAGAATGCTTATTTTTGGTTTTTATTTTTATTTTCAGCTTGATCCCATTTCACACTGCTGCCCTATGCTTAAAAAGCCGAAAATGGAAAAATAAATTAAAAGTTTTTTTTTTCCAAACTGTTTTCCATGCCAATGGCCATATATTTGACCCTTGGCATGCTTTATACATACTATGCACCTTTTATTTGGAGCAGTCATGGCTCCGTTTTGTAGTTTGCAGAAATGTACTTGGTTACTAACTGAGTACATTTCTGCACACTACATTAATCCTGTACAGCCGTTTGACAGCTTCCTGGATCTCAAATTCACCTCATCTGCATGGTTATCACCTGCAAATGGGGTAATTTGCATACAGGAGCTGTGTCCATTTAGGAATAGTGCATGAGCGCTCGTGCACATCTCTGGAGTTTATTCCCAGATTGCACGGGAACCATATTGCCTCCAGGAGCTCCTGCACTATTCCTGCATGCCATGCAGAGCTTGCTGAATCCGAGGGTAAATCTTCATTTCACAGGTAATCCATAACTTCAGTTTCTTTTTTTTTTAACTTTTCCATTACTAATTATCTTTTCTACCTTCTCCCTTTGTTTTCTTATTTTGTGTATTGTAAATTTTTCCATATCTGCATGTCTTTGTCCGTATTTCTCTTTAAATATCTTTGGTGCTGTTTTTTGTATTGATTAGCTTTGCTTTCTACTTTCCTTTGTATAATTATTGCAATATATTAAATCTCTTTTTTCTTTCCCATGTCTGCATATCTTCTTCAGGTTCTTGCATAATAATAACAATACATTATTTCTTTCTTATCCTCAGTAGTCCACTCTATCGTCTATATGGCTTTTTTTGTCCTGTCATTTTTTGTGTTTTTTGTGGACCACTGTTTCCTTCTATAATGGGAGGAGGGATCTTCCCCTTGATCCTGGCCTGTCCCCATTGTAGAGGTGTTTCTCTGTCTTGAGGATTCTACACTATTTTTTCCAGTCCTGGAACCAGTGCCTCTCCCAGGATTGGACATTTTTTTATCCTGGGACTTGTACACCCAGTTGCCTTTTTTATTTTTTAACCTACTTCTGTCCATGATATATACTATATAAAATGCAGTCTGCATATCTGTGTCATCTTTGTGCGATTTTGTAAAAACAGGGTCCACATTGTGAAGGTACTCACTGAGACTTGAGGATGAATTCAATTCCATCAATACTACTCTCCTTTGCTTACTGATTTTATCATCTCTCCATCTGGACCCCTTACTCTCCTGTATATGAATCACTCTGCTGTGCAAACATCTATTAGTTGCAAGTTGTAACTTGATTTTAAGTAATGGTATGCCTCAGGCAAGACCTTTGTGAAACAAAGCATATGATACATACTCAATAATTCTAATCAGAGTGGGCATTATGGAGGAAATACTAGAAAGCTCATGGGTGTTTTGAGGTAAAATTCTGCAGGTAGCAGGTCTTTCCACCCCTAGAATGTCTGTTATTTCTCCTATAATGGACACCTTGAAAGGCATTACTGCACCGATAAAGTGAGCTAGCTGTTAAATTGATTTGTATCTGCATTGGCATTATTATATACCTTTTTATACTGTTGATATAAAATAGTTCCTCCACCTAATGTTTCATTGATGCTGCAGGATATGTAATTGTTGTTTGAGAATGTATTTTGCATCCAAAAAAAAAAAAAATATATATATATATATATATATATATATATATATATATATATATACATATATTTATGTGTGTGTGTGTGTGTGTGTGTGTGTGTGTGTGTGTGTGTGTGCTTTATGTAAGTATTAAATGTCTAAACACATGCACACAAACACATACAAGCATATGCGCACCCCCCCCCCACACACACAAAACTACATTACTTTGTTTTATTTTCCCATGCACACTCAAACAAATTTTTTTAAGCAAGCATCAATCAATTAAGAGAAAGTAATGCAGCAAGTCCTCGTGTCTGCATTGCAGTTAGTTTTACAAGAAAAGTCATCTGCTTTACTTTTCTTTTTATTTGCTAAGTGTTTTATGTTTGCTAAACTGCAGAGTTTAAGGAATGTAAACAATACGGTGACCGTTTCCTGTTTTTTTTTTTTTTTCATAGTCTGTGCCTAATGGAGGCTTAATATGCTGACTTAAGCCACACTGTACTGATATGTTGATACTTGACTCTCTCTATATATTAACTCATTACAGCAGAGTTACACCTCTAGTTAACTGCATCCTACTGATGCCTCTAGGCATCAAATATTGCTTGTTTATATTTGCATCAATAATTCCAAAACCATGCTACATACAAAGTATTAAAATATTTCATCTTAAAGCTCACACAATGTCAAACTCAACTATATTGATAACTGACCTCTGTTTAGTGCAGGTAACAATATTAATTGTTGTTTATATAATATAATATTTATTTTTACTGTCATAAAATCATGCTTTTACTAAATATTTCAGCAGCCAAATAACAGAGCTGCTTAGCTTCAAATGAAAGCTATCAGCTAGATTAACAAAAATGCTGTGGATAGTATGTGTGTAACAAGGGTTGCCACCCCTCCGTTTTTTTTTCTGGACTATCCGGAAATCAAACTGATTCTCCTGTAGTCCAGAAAACACTGTACAAACTGCAGTACTCTGTTTCAAAAAGGAAACAGACTATCGGAGTTTGTAAATCGGCTGATTTACTATGCTTGTTTTACAGAAAAGCATAGTAAATCATCCAAAAGCAGGAGCAGGAACGAAAAAGAGGGCATTCCCTGCCGAGTGATGCCATCACAACATTACAAAATGGGAGGAATGTGGGTGGGAGAGGGGGTGGGGTAGGCGGGGTTACTGGTGACATGAGGGGTGTTGCTTTACTCTGGTTTTCGCCACGAAGGAAGGTGGCATCCCTATGTGTAACTTGAAAGCTTACTTAAGTATTGCAAGTTGTTTACAAAATATTACAGACTTAATGCTTATCATGTTTACTGTGACTTAGAAAATTCAGTTTAAGACTTAGAACTCAAAGAATGCTACTACTGTAAAAATAGTCTGTGCTGCAGAGTTTGTCATTTATATTCTCTAGTATCGCTGTTCCAGATATATGAACATTTGCTTGAAATATCAAAAAGCTTAGGCTCTGCCCATTGGAAATTACAGTGCTAACTTCCTGAGTTCCATTGGGAAGAATGAGTTAATGCCTGGCTGGGAAATGTCTGTAATCCAGTAGGATATTGTCATGAGAAACAACTATTTTCTAAAATACAATTAAGACTTCAGGTATGGACACAGTGTGTCAAATTCATGAATGACTACACTAAGTGCTCAGCACATAGCACACTATTTGGTATTCATTAAATGGCTCTGCATTTAGTGTAGAGCCTCAAAACAAGGGCAAATGGCAAAATATGCCAACAAAAGCACAAGTGGCCAAATGACATGTTAAGTAACCAATCTAACATGGCAGAGCTATTCAGGAACCTATAAAGTAACTGTGTACACTCATTGCAGCCATTTGTTTTGAACTCCAAAACTTTTTGAGCTACAGCAATCAATACTATTAGAAAGAAAAAACATATTAGAGGTTGCTGCTACCATCATTAACCTGCGTGTACAACAGGCTATAATTCAATGTGCTGCTACTGTTGCCAGACATCAGCCATGAAGAACAGTGTTTAGACCTTGTTTAACTTTCCACAGACTGCATGACATAGAAATTGTAGGAAGATACCTGCTGGGCAGGAAAACACTAGAGGAAATATACAACCTCTGTCTCCCTCACCTGATGCCCCATGCAAACCATGGAGAACCTATTCCACTGGAAACAAAGGCATGTGTAGCTTTACATGTACTAGCCACAAGTAATTTTCAGAGACTCACTGCAGATATATTAGGGGTGTCACAGGCCTCAGCTTCCATAATATTATAACAGTTTCTAAATGCAATGCCACAACATGCAGGGGAGCATATCTGTTTCCCATGCACCCCAGGGAATAGAGGAATCTATGGCCCCCACACTTGCCTGAAGTTTGAGAGCCATGGACTCCACTCACATAGAAATAACAAGCCCCACCCAGTGACAGGGAAGAAAGTACATTAACACAAAAGTATACCATTCTATAAACTGTCAGGTTGTCTGTAATGCCCGACATTTCATCTGCAGTGATTGCGAAGGTAACCCAGGCAGTTTTCATGACACACATATGGCACAAGATTTGCTAGGGCTGACTTTCTACAAGGGCATTTAGTGGTGGATGCAGGTTATACACTGGAACCTTAGCTCAAGACACCCATGAGAAATCCACACAATTCACTAAGCAAGGATACAACAATGCTCATGCCAAAACTAGGAATATCATGGAATGTGTATTTGGCTTGATCAAATCAATGTTCCAATTTCTACACACATCAGGAAGTACATCTCAGCCCAATTCAGCAACCTCTGCTGAAATACTCACAGTCTGTTCCATGTTGCATAATATCATTCTCAGGAAACAGCTTCAATAAAGACAACTAAGGGAAGGATCACTGTTCCCAGTACTACAGTTAAGGCTACCAGTTCCAGCAGATACAGAAAGGAGTCTGAAGGAGAGACACCAGTCTTAGATGGTGCCAGGAGATGTGGACATGCACAGTATGCTATGGTTCTGCCTAAAAGGCAATGGATTGCACATACACTGACTACTTAAGTGAAAAACGAACAGCCTAAGCACATACAAATATTAAAGCTGATGCCTGCAATACTGCACAGCAGTTCCTTAACCATGTAATGGTTGTGTTCTTTTAGCATCAAACTGAGGCAACCCCTGAAAGGCACATCTTGCATCTGCAGTATTAACAAAGTAAGTCTGAACCCTCTATATATAAAACAATAGAGTTCTATAAGTGATTATTGTCCTATGTAACTTCTCATATGTCCCTACTGTGGAACATGTCTTAGGTGTTCACCAATGTCAGTAATAGCTTATGACTGATGATTGCAGTATACAGCGACGGATTCTGCCCAGTACTGTGTGCTCTTGGCAACTGCGTTAGGCAATGAGCTCAGCAGATTTTTTTTTTAGAGGATAGTGTTTATAAGATATAAACTGCAATACTGTATAGCATTAACAATTCAATATTTGCAAATGAAGTTATTAACTTAGAAAGCATATATATGATTTGGCATAGTCAGATATATGTTTCTATTGGTCATATCATGCCATTGTGATTGATTGATTTTATAACACATTAATGCCTTCCCATCATATTTGGATATGGAAAAGGTTTACATATTTATTTCTCATATTGGGTTATGTAAAAAAGTCATGTGACATGTCACTAATCTAATTCTCTCTTTTTTACCTCCTATTAGTCTGTATTTTTGTTTTGTTATTCATGTACACAGACACACACACACACACACACATATATATATATATATATATATATATATATATATATATATATATATGTATATATATATATATATATATATATATATATATATATATATATATGTTTACCATCACAATCTCGCATGACAGTTATGTGAACCTTAGAATGTTGAATGTCACGGTTCCAAGGTTTCATAATGTCAATTTGTACATGGTCAAATCCATAACAAAGAATGCTAGTGCATTTGCCATTGTGGGTTCAACATTTTGATTGTAGATCGCACTACAGTGTGGATTGGGAAATTTGCCCTTTTCCTCACTGTAGTGCAATCTCTGAGTTTGTATATATAATTAGCAGGGGGTGCTGGGTGCATCCCCCCACATGGGGGCTGCAAGGGGGCTTGCTCCCCTGCAAAACTTTAGTAAGAAGTCATCAGAAGTCCAGGTAGGTTGGGTAATGTCAATAATGTCGACTTTTGACTTATTGACATTACCACGTTCGGTGTTTTGATCAGTCGATCTATGGATTTTGCAATGTTTTTTGAGGGGGGTAAGTATTCACTTGCACAAGTGTGTTATGAGGTTTTGATAGTAACTTTTTTTTTACTTTAATATATTGTGTCTTCAAAAAAATGACCATCATTGGAAGGATTTAGACTGACCACTGTGGTTTGGCCTGCATACCTACACAGGTGACTGTGGTGGAAGACAGCACAGACATCCACCACATCTGGGTTGCAAACTTTCAGTTTTCCCTCCACAACTCCTGCACTGCCTACTCCAGTGTCAGATAGCTCTTCCCTGGCTGCTGTTACAGTGGTACCCTTTGGGAGCAGTAGCAGTGGAGGTGGCAGTTTAGTCACCCATCAGGAGCAGACAGGACTGGTGGATGGCATAATTAAGAGGGACTTCAGTGCCTGAATCAGCTGGATTTAAAAGGTCAGCACTGAACCAGACAACTGATACAGGAGACAGTGATGACAGCTCTGAGGCTGAGGACTAAATTATCACTATCAAGCTGCACACGAATGTACCTCTTCTACCTATTCTCAGTCATGGTGCCTCCCAACCTTAAGTGTCCATCACCATCCCTGCCTGTCTTTTATGTCCTGTATGCTACTAAACCTACCCTATCTACCTGACCATCTCTTTCATAAATACATTACCCAACATTCCTTTCTCAAAAAACACACCCCATATAGAGCTCTTCACTAAGCCAATGTGTCATTTTGACACAGTTGATTCAGTCCAGTTGGCTATCTAACAGTATTCTGTTGTTGTCACTCATCCCTGGTATGGTGACTCTGCAAATTCATGAAAGTCTGTGTACAATTCTGCTTTTTTGTTTTGAAGAAGTGGCATGCTCTGGTGCTGCCCAACCACAATCCCTCAAAATTTTGTATGTTCCCCCTATGTCCTACCCTCTGCTTGCCCAGACCCTCCCCATTTTCACCACTGTCCTATCAACTCCTTTTTTATGTGTTTAATCTGGTCAAAAATAGAATCACACACATCACAGTTGGCCAGATGTGGCTCATCAAAAACACTTCACTTTTTGCCCTCAGCATTTGCACAGAGGTTGGAATTGTGCACCACTGCTGAGTGACAGTAAATAGCATTTAAGTTTATATGGAAAAAGATGATGATTTTAATTTCAGCTGTTCTAGTAATGTTCACTTTGTGCAAATGTGCTTAAATCTGCTGTGTTGTAGGAATACAGCATGGAGGCAGAGTAAGGGCAGCACTTTGAAACAGTTACTCTAACCATTCTTAGACTGTTGGATGCAATGAACTACAAGTTCCTTTTTTTTTCAAATAATATTTTATTGATTTATATATCCATATACAAGCTAATAGAGTTATGACAAGGAACTGAACGGTAAGACATACATTTAACTTGAACTTCAAAGAACAATCAACAAAAACACATACATTAAAAGTCTTAATTCAACTTATCTATGTACACTATATACAAAAGTGCCACTAAAACACATGAATGATCAAAACAAACCAAGGGACTTATTCTGCTTTAAGTGGCTGAAGGAAAGAAAAGTGTTAATAGAATAGTACCGTAGCTACATGGGCTATATTTGGTTAATTCATGAATTGCTTGTTTAGTTGTTTTCAAGAATTAGTCTAGTCATCTACAATGTGGTCAAATAAAGTTTTCCAAAATTTCTGATGTTTGTTTGATTACACTTCTTATAATAAGTTTTTGAGAGGATATGTATTTGGCTCTAAATCCTTCCCATGATACTTTGGTGCAGTCTAGCCAGTGTTTTTGTTATGTAAAGCTTGATTAATGAGCATAGAGTAATTAAGATGTGAAATTCTAGCTTCATAAATTTAATGTCAGTGATATGTAGAACAGCCATTTCCAGGATAGGTCAACTTATGGTAACCCATTTTCTCTAGGCGTTCTTTAAGAGAGCACCAAAACTTATGGGAGTATTTACAGAAGCACAAAATATGCAAGATATCCACCTGTGGAAATGAGCAAGCTGGAGAGACACTGGAATTGAACTTGTTTAGTAAGGATAGAGTGTAGTAAGTGTTGTTGATCATTAATTGAGTATATATTAGCTTTTTGAAGGGATACATTTTGTTGGTGAATTTGACTGCTCTAAGTTTCTGATCTTCTGTAAATAAGATTCCCTGTTGATTCCAAATTTTGAGTATAGATATAGTGATTCATATTTAATGAGGGTGATCAATTTGTAGGTAGATGACAACATATTTTTCCTACAGGATAGAGTTTTAAAATTGCCTCTACTCTATTTAGAGCAGATTCGTTGATAGGTAGATTTCTGGTCCTGCTCATGATAATCTCCCTAATCCGTCTTAGAATAATAGTGTATTCGTTGTTTACTCCCAGTATTATTCTTAATTCTTGCAATGTTTTGTCTTTATGTTTATGTATATCCCATAGTGAGCAATCTTTCAATCGAGAAAAGTCTATGAGATTTAATATTTTGTTGTTCATTTTAATGTTTGGATTTAGATGAATCGGTTGTAAGAGAAAAAAAGCTTTGTCCAGATTTAGAGATTTTAACAGTTCTTGAAAAGTTTTAATTTTATGTTTTAGGATATTGTTTATCCCAATATTTCTATAGTTTGTTGGGACCATGAAGGGGAGAGATTTGAAATTAATGCCTGTGTTTAATACATGATGGTGCCACATCCTAACCCATGTGGGACCCCATGATTCCTTATCTGGGTAAAAGTTTGATATTTGGAAAATCCTGTTGGAAAAATTATCTTATAGTATAACTAGAAGTCTGGTAGACCTAAACCTCCTTTATCCTTGGGATATACTAATCTTGGATAGCTTATTCTAACTGCTTTGGGGAACCAGAGAAATCTGGCAAGCTCTTTATTAATTCAGAAAAGAAGGAGTTAAGAATATTGTTAATAGATACATTAAGATGACACAGGAGTTTTGGAAGAATATTCATCTTAATGATGGCTATTCTGGATAACATAGATAGTTTCAAGTGTTGCCATCTATGTAAGTCCTGGGTGATATAGGACCAAGATTTGAGAAGATTTTCCTGTAGGATAGATGAGTGATCATGATTATACGATATCCCTAGATATTTGAAGGAGTGATCGTATTGAAAGGGGAGTTCTGGAAGCATCTTTCTTTATGGTTTAGGGGGTTGATAGGAAAAATATTCGATTTCTTTTGATTAATTTTATAGTCTGATACCAATGAATATGTATTTATTGATGAAATAATTTTTCCAGGTCCATATTAGGGTGTTCAAAGTATATATTTAAGTCATCCGCAAAGGCAGATAGGGATACCCCAATGATTAGAATTCTAGGGATTGAGTGGAAGGTATTTTGTGAAATATATAAAAAGAGGGGCTCGATGTAAAGGTTAAATAGAACAGGAGAGAGTGGGCAGCCTTGCCTTGTTCCATTTGAGATTTTTATAGGGGTTGATATTGTTTTGTTGATATTTAGGCATGTTTGTGTGCTGTTGTATAGTGTTTTAATCAGGTTAATGAACTCTTTGGGGATATAAAATTGAGATAGGGCTGCAAATAAAAAACTCCAGTTAACTCTGTAAAAAGCTTTACATGCATCTAAAGTCAATGCATATCTTAGATTTCTATCCCTCTTGATAAGATGCATTATGGACTCTAGGGTTAATGTATTATCCAAGGTATGTCTATTACTCATAAAGCTGGCTTGTTCAGGGGATAGTAAAAAGGATATCACTTTTTTCAGTCTTTCTGCAAGTAGTGAGGATAGAATTTTTATTTCTATATTAATCAGGGAAATAGGTCTGTAGTTATGTGGGCTTGATTTATCTGTGTTATTCTTTGGGATAAAGATTGTTTTGGAGCTATTTAAATACAGATCAGATATGCCATTTAGCTTAATGAAATTGCAGACTTTTAAGAGAAGTGACAACAATTTCTTGTTAAAGGTTTTATAAAAATCCAGTGTAAATCCATCAGGGGCCCAGGACTTTCCCAATTTTTAATTTCCTGATGATCTCTAAGATTTCCTGTTGACTTAATGGGGAATTAATGAACTCTTTTTAGTTTTCATTCAATTTAGGGAAGATGAGTTTATCTAAAAAGTCTTCAGTATCATGGCTAGGGATTTGATGCATGTTCATCCCATATATTTCTGAATATAGTTGATGAAATAACTCAATAATTTGTAAGTCTGTTTTATATGTTTTGTTTTGGTAGTGAAGTAAGGTTATCCTAAAGGCCTCATCCTTATTTTTTATTATTCTTGCTAAGGCTCTAGAGGGGGTTTGTGTCCATTTGGAGTATTTAGCGATACATTTTAGTTCCTGTAGTAAACAGCTAGAGTGGTGTAGATCAGATAGTTCTTTTTGTGTTTTAATAATTAATCTGTTTTCTTTTTCTTTCTCTAGTTTCTTGAAATAAGAAGCCTTCTGGATTAGAATCCCTCTAAGTTTCGCTTTACAGGCAGCCCATTGGATATCATATGGAATGTCAGAAGTCTCCATGTATTTGTCCAATTCTGATATGATCTCTAAGATCTCTTGTACTACTTCAGGTTTATATAATAGATTGTTGTTTAGGAACCAGTTGGGGCAATTTGTCTTATTTGCTAACTTGTTTGTCAAGTTTGATTTCAAGGTGATTTTTGAGTGGTCTGAAAGGAATCTAGGTTCAGCTGCATACTTTATTTCCCCTCTTTTAAATATTTCTGAGATTAGGAAAAAGTTCAGATGTGACCAGGAGTTATGACATTTGGAATAGTACGTGTAGATATTACTTTTTTGGATATCCTCTCCAAAATAGATAGGGTCAATTATAGTAAAGTCAGAGAGGAGTTCTACCAGTGCGTATAATGCTTGAAAGTTGTAGGAGTTTGAGTTACTTGTGTGGTCCAAGCAAGGGTTAATGACTGAGTTCCAGTCTCCTCCTATTATGTGATAGTGGTTTGGGAATCTAGCTAATATATTGTAGATTTCTATGATGAAATCTTGCTGATTTGTGCATGGGCCATATATATATTTAGAGAGTGAGTTTGTCGAGTAATGTGATTTGTGCTGTGAAATAGCACCATCTACCATTTAGGCCAGCCTCCTGATCTAGAACTGGGTCCTGGAATTTTTTTTAATTATCATTGTTACCCCTTTGGAGTTAGTGCTATCTCTCGATGCAATGATAGAATTAACCCATTTCCTATTTGTTTCACTCTTCCATTCCTCTCTAAGCATATGTTTTTTCTTGTATGAAACATATATTTGCCTCCAATTTCAGAAGAAGATGCATCAGTAACTCTTTTTTGTTCTTAACATGTAATCTTCTCACGTTCCATGAATCTAAAATCCACATTCTGTTCAATTAGGGGTGTATTTCAAGTGTTGTAATATCAATGTTCCACATATGGAAATCATTAACCCAGTGTATCTTTCCATGTAAAATTTGAGTTTTTCCCAGTTAGTAGCACTTGACTCTTTTAAATCTAACCCTGCAGCTAACCACACAACCACTATATTTGAAAAAGTTTGGAATGATAAGGTGATCTAGACCTATAGCGTATGATTTCAAAATAAGTGTGTAACCTAAATCCAGTGAGTTATATGACCATTTTAATTCACAAAAATATTTACAACTAATATACAAAGCTGTTCTAACCCCAAGATAAGCCATTCTAAACTCTACTTCATAAATCCACACAACTCCTATTTCTTGTAATGCTCACTGGAGATTGTAGAGTGTAACCCTGATAGTTTCTTGTGCAATAACATATGTCAAATGATAGATCCAAATAAGCCTAAATGGTAGTCTGCATGATAGGTCTTGCAGGGGAAAACAATACCTTGCTGTTTTAGCTTAGCTTTTTGTCTTTGCACCTAAAAGCCGAAATGAAACGAGATCTAAATAAATAATCTCCTTGTTTGATTGAATCAGTTTCTTAGATAAGAGTGAGCTTAAAATATTTGTTTATGCTCATTGATTTAACCAAGGATGCACTATGATTAATCTGTGGCATAACTGGTACTATCATCTTATGTGGAAAAGTGCCATGCCCTACAGGTTCCTGCTTGATTATTCATGCAAATCTAAAGGGGTGGGAGGGAATAAGCAGATCAACCTAATATAATTTAGACAAGATATCCTCTCTAGGGATTAGCAGAGGCTATAGAAACCAGATTAAGACCAAAGTTCAACAGATAGATCATTAGCAAATTTTGGCTTTTCGTCATTTGATGTTCAAGTGCAGCACCTTTTCCATAACCATAAACCATAAACCATAAACCTTAACCATAAAGCCTTGCAAGAGTTGCAAAACATCATATTTGTTGCATACTAACAGATTGGTATAACAAAGATCAAAGAATGCCTATATCAACCTATAACATTCATAGTTCCCTTAACTTATGCATTCGTATCAATTGCATGCAATCTTTATAAAGAGCTAGACCGTTCGTTATTCACAAACTCTTATGTAACTCTCAATTTTTACCAGTACAGCTATAGAAGCATCAAGTTTAAACTTTCTAGCTAAGTTCAGAGTACTGAGTCACTAACAGCTTAAGAAACAGAACCATATACAAAAAAGTCCAATTCTTTTATCTTTTGAATTCATGTAGCTCGTATCAGATACCTCAGTAGCCATACAAAGCTTTCCAGGAAAAAAACAGATGAGTAAGTGCTTTGTGAGATAACTCTAGTACAGGCTATATCCAGGCAGCTCACGTCAGACTCTATGTAGATTACCTAAAGGTTGTATTTATAAGGTACTCAATGTCACTTTTCACTTTATGTGGTGGTTTCCAAACATTTTTTTTAGATCTCTAGTTTAAAGGGTGATTAGTGGAAACCATAAGGTTAAATATCGTCATCTCTCAAGACAAGACCCACTTTAACTAGTGGCAGCATAGCACATATTTACCATATGACAGCCTAGATGTGAAACTTAACACATCTAACCTCAGGACATAAAGCTAAGGCCTTTAAATCTATATTTTCTTCAGAGTTAAATGGAAACATTTTTATCAGATTCACTAAGCTTGCAATAGAACATTACGGTACATCAAAGCGCTTTCAAAACCAAAACCAAAGATCAAAATCCAAGATTTCAAAACCAAGATAACCTGACCTCTTAATAATATCAGGAAAATAGCAGGGCCAATATTTAGGCACTTTATTTGGGGGTTTTGGCAGATAATAGAAGGCACGCTTACTCTCTGAAAAGATAAGTAAACTGTTGTCCCTTAAAATTACATGTAGTGCTGTCTGTGGCTACGTAACCTGTGATGAGATGACACCCTCTATATATAAAAAAAATATTTATCCACCTCATTTGTTTGCTGGGTGTCAGTAAAAGCTTAACCCCCCCCCCCCCAGCCTCTTGCATAGGATATAGCAAGTATCAGAGATGTGTATAAACTAACCTGGAGGGGTTTTCAAGATAGTAAAATGTCTACATTATAAAACGATATATAGCATCAGAATTCATGAGTATAGTGTACCTCGATCTTAATCTTAAACGAACACACAAATAAAGAAGAATAAAGTCATTAAATTCATTAAAACATTTTACCTTAAATACTTTTACACGATTAATTGATTAGGTTTTTACAATACCACCCATTAATCTTCATAGCTTGGCTGCGCTGGTATTGTACAAGCCATGGGAGGAACTCTATGTAAAGTTACAGGAAGTTGTTTCCCTATAAGGCTCCTAATACCTAACAATTTCTGGTAATTCTGTTCCTATATGCCTAAAATTCAGGTATATATGCATTTCTGGTTTGTAAAAAATAGACTTAGTTTGTATCATGCAATTATAGTTTTTAGTAAGAAAGCTAATGTAAAATGGATGTCATTTTAACTAGAAAGAAAAAAGCATTTTCTACTGGAATGGGAGTGCTTCACACTTCTAGTGCTTTACCAAAGGCTTTAATAAAAGCAGATGTTGCTTCTTTCCGTGAGTCCATTGCATATTTGACATCCTTGTTGAAGAAGATTAAGGTGTTTGGGTAATGCATCTGGAATTTGATTTTGCACTTGATGCTGCACAGAATGGTGAGAGTTTTTGGCACCTTTCCTTGATCGCAAGAGGACGTCCTGTGATATTGTTATTTTATGCCCACTCCATATTAACAGCTTTTGGTTTTTGGCCACTGTTAGAATTTTTTTGACATCTTGAAAGTTTAACAGTTTAGCGGAAATTTGCCTTGGGATATCAGAGTTTTATTTTTTCTGCAGTGCACGGTGGGCCCTTTCTATAACAATCTCTCTAGAACCGTCGCTGGGGAGTAGTAAGGAGTCAAAGATTTGTTTGGCTACCGAAGTTAGATGGTTGTGCTCATAGCTCTCTGGTACCCCCCTTATTAGGATGTTGTTTCATTGACTCTTAGCTTCTAAATCTAGGAGTTTGTGTTGTATCTCTGTGAGTTCAGCATTTTTGGTGCTCAATTCTTCTTTCAGTAGTTCCAGCTGGTGCTCATTTACTTGCGTTTTTATCTTCAATGTGATCCATGAGTTGTGCTGTTTGGTTAATTGTAGCTCCAAAATTTTTTAATTGCTCTGAATAGCCTTGTACAGCAGATTAAGGTGGCAAAAGGGCTAGTTTGAGCTTATCCATTTGAATATTGTTCTCCAGTTTTTGTTTTGCGTTAGATTTAGGAAGGTCGTTGTTTTGTTACCTTCTGCCTTTTGTAGATCACCTCCTTTTCAGGAGAGGCTATTGCTGATAACTTAGTTTTAGTTGTCTGTGAGTCTATACTTTCTATTTTTTTAGACATTTTGAAATGGATAATTGGAGCAGGTATTGGCTTTCTGTCTGCAGGGATGAAGTTTGCAGGCCTGGAGCTTGCACGTGTTGCAATGCTTCTTGAAATAACCAGAGGAGTTTTAAGTCAGATTACCACAGTTAGTAGAGGTAATTGTTCACTTTTTGGCAAATTTTGAAAGTTGAAAGCAGTTATTTTTTCAAATCTCCCTTATTAGTTGAGTATTGTGAGCTTTTTAGAGAGATTTGAGTGCTATTGAGCAGGAGCTCCATGGAGAGGGTGCTTACCAGGCGACCACCATCTTGGAATCCACCAATGTACTACAAGTTCCTATGTGGTATGGTGCAATAATTTTCCTCTCTGTAGACTGAGGTTTTTACATAGTATCATGGATTCATTTACAGTTGGAAGTCAAATTTTTATTTCATAATATTTTACATTGAAATCATATGTTTGACTGCAAACCTCAGCATTTATCTCCATTTACAAAATTCATAACATTTGAATAGTACATCAATAAAGCATTTGCATAAACTTTCCATCCCCAACAGGGAAACTTAGTAAACCATGCTTATCCTGATTATTTCTTAATAATGTTTCTAATCTCCTACACCTTCTTGCTCCCTATAGCAAACATTTTTTTTCTACACAGCAAGAGAGATTAATAATGAGGAAACACCTAAGGGTAACACAACATAAAGAGGGTCCCAAATATACCATAAGCAATATTATTGATATTTCTCTCTCCATCTCTGTCTTTCTCTCTTCCACTTAGGAGAAAACTTTAGCTTTGGACACAGATCCCTCTCAACTTTAGTTCACCTTTAACACAAACAACTTTTCTGCAATATACTGATGAGCTCATGTCAAAAATGCACTGTCTCCCATGAAGAATCAGAATTTTCATGTTGCACTTCTTATTTATTGTATGTTCTCTAGATTGTGTAACTAGTTAAGTAAAAGGTTTGAATCTGACAGTGATAAACTTGTGTGTGTGTGTGTGTGTGTGTGTGTGTGTGTGTGTGTGTGTGTGTGTGTGTGTGTGTGTGTGTGTGTGTGTGTGTGTGTGTGTGGTTCTAGTGGCAGATAAAAAAAGCCTCAGCAATAGATGTGCTGTGTCAATTTCCACTCAGGGTAAAGCTTTAACTTTGGACTCAGCTTCCTCTGTACTTTATCGCACTTTTAACACAAACATCTGCTCTGCAGCTCACTGATGAGGTCATCCTGCGGAAAAGTAGATTCTCTTTTCTCTTAAGAGTCAGACTTTTCATGTGGCACTTGTGGTACATCCTGCATTGTGTAAATTGATAGGTAGGACATTCAGTTCTCACAGTGGTAAATGTGTGTGTGTTTGTGTGTGTGTGGGGGGGGGCGTAAATGTCAGTTATGTATAGCTTTCTGAACAGATGTATTGAATCTATCCATACTTTCTGAACAGACATATTGAATCTATCCATACTCAGAGGAAGAATTTCACCAGAGAGAGGACTCCCTTATCCCACTTTTACCACAAACATTCTCTGCAAAACACTGCTGATGTCATCCTTTCATAATTGCAGTCTTCTACTATAAAATCAGCCTCCTGCTGGGCCTCTTGCACTTAATACTGTGTTCTCTAGATTGTGAAACTAGATAGGTATGGGTTTCAAATCCAACATTGGTTAACTACTGTGACTGTGTGTACTCTCATGTACAATTGGCTCTGTGGTAGCACCCCTTATGTAAAGTTCCATTTAAGAGATGTATTTTCACTGGCAGAAGGCTACCCTCTGAATTTCTATTTCCCCCAGGCAATACTCAGTTTTGGAAACACTATAGTTAAATCTTTCTTTCAAAAATAAAGTACATCACAGTTGTAGTGTAATGTATCATGTGGTGCTGGATGTTAATACTATGTTATCAAGAATGCATAACTAAATATGTCAGAGGTTTGAATCCTGCATTGATTGACTACTATGACTGTGTGTTTGTCTGTTATGATTTGTAGAGAAAGCTTGCAATGCATACAATATGTTAGTATGTGTAGCTGTGTACTGTTTCTGTGCTCTTCAACCACCTTCTTTCTTTTTTAAAGAATATCACTGTATTAAACAATGGTGATTAAATATGCACTGTCACAACTGAAAACCAACATCTCATGTGGCACATGTGATTCAGGCAGTGTTTTGTACCACATGATCTCAGGTAGGCTGCTCATATCCAGCCATTACTCCTTAGACTCACTCGTATCAGTATATTTGTGAATGTACACGTAGGTGACTGTTGTCACCCAGCTGTCTGCTGTGTACATGTATAGCTGAGGATTCCTCTTACAACAACTTCTGCTCATTTGTCATACAGAACTGCTTTATTGGGTAATGATATCATTGGATGACATTTGCATTTCCTACAAGAACTACTAAGGGTTTTCCTGTGACATGAGGACATGAGACAATGTTCTGTATGATGTTGACTTAGTAAGGCATGTTTTTAAATCTGTGAATATGCATACATTGGGCATGATTGTCAGTCTGCCATCACAGTGATGACTACATAGTGCAGCAGGCTAAGCTGTGTGAGAAACAGCCATATAGCAATGGTCTTTTAAAGAAAAAACAGGCACACATATGCTTTGCAAAATTGCAATAACATGATATCATAGATTCAAATACCAAAATATCTCAGAATTTGTACTGTGCCATGTTCATTTTTCACAATATCATGTAGCTTCTGTCATCACATAGTAGTGTTTAAAACCAACAGTGAGTGAATTTAAGCATTGCATGCTCTTATGCTGTTATGATTGAATGACACCAACAATCAACAACTATTATAATCTGTGCAGTTACGTGGGGGATGCCTCACCCATCCCTTTTATTCCATACAAATTGTTTGCAACACAATCGTATAGTGTAATTACTTCACATAAGTTGAGACTCAGTGCCAAGTTATAACTTCATTGTGGTTCATGTGGTTCATGCATATTTTGGTAGTTGGTGGACTTGCATGGTTTGTTGTTCAGTTCCAGCACAGGACAACATCATATGAGTATACAGACATTATCCAAGCAACACTGTATGAAATTGTTATTCTTACTTTTTACTTTGGATCAAAAAATATAACTTCATTTGGTAATTTCCTGACCGTGAAACAGTTGCTCTGCAATTGTTATGGTGTGAGTGCTCCTGGGACACATGCATTGAATAATGACTTCTATAGTATATCTACACAGATAGACTGTGGTTCAGTTCTGGGACAGTGTAAGTACAAAACAACAGAAATGGCTTCCTTAGCCAAGAAACACTAATACTGCACTGCTTACAGGTATGTGAATGTTAACATAGTTGCCTACTTGTCATCATTCTGACATAATATTATTGTACAAATTACCATGAAATGTCCTTTTTTTACTTCACGCATTAATTTCAGTTATTTGTGGCAAACTCCATTGCTATGTCCTATGGCATATGCAGTCAATGCACAGCTCTGAAGACTGTATGTTATGACAGGCAGGGGTGTGACTCTACTAATCTCTGTCAGATAATTGTCAGACAGGAGTGTCTTAGCAAAGAAAATATTTATGGCACAGTCAGAAGGCCACATTTATAAGGCCTCACCCTCTAAGGTAGAGGATCCATACACATTAAAATAGGAAAGTGCTGTAAACTCTTCAAGTGTGTCTGCCAAGACACACCCAGTATGCCTATTTCTGTGGCATCATAGGTTGGTACACAGTTTTCTGACACACGTCCTGGCATGTGTTTGAGTCTGGTGAGATGCAAATCTTGAATATGTCATTGATTATTCAAAAACATGACTTAATTTTCAAATAGTAGTATTGCATATCTTCAGCTAAATATGTATGTATTGCTATGACTATTTTCTTCACATGGTTGAGCTTCATACGACATAACTACTTACATAATATTTGAATGGCATAATGTAAGATTACCATCAAGTGTGCTTGGGCCTGTGTTTAGACACTTTCTTGTGTGTTTGTGTTGGTTATGTGCTGTTATGGCAGTGTTCATTCTAAATTCTTGTGAGCATGCCCAGTATAATCATGTAGCAGATGCACTCCATTTATGAACAGAGACCTTGACCTACTGAAATGTCAGTAGATCTTTATGGTCAGTTCTCACTTATGTATTTTGACTACTGTGTTATTGCTTAGGATGTACACGAGTATACAATACATGCTTGTGTAATACATGTTTCGAGGTAATATACCCCTTGACTGTTATTCCCAAATGACAACAGATGGCAAAATATGTTCCTTTCTGATGTGCATGACATAACAACTTTACGGCTCATTTCTTCTTGCTATAGATGCTAATGTGGAGAATACAGCAATACTGCTGGTTATCCCACATATATTCCCTGTATATGCACCATACCTCTCAACCTCTTATTGTAAGAAATCTGGACAAAAGTCTAAAATAATGTAGGACAATGGCCAAAAAATAGGGACAGATTTTAAATATTGCTCTTACAAACTTAGAAGGTTGCTAGAATAACATGGTATTTGTTAGAATGCATTTTCTGAAGGATATTAAATTTGAAACTCAAAAGTAAGTCATTATTTAGTGACTTAAATCCCAAGTGATTTGCAGGAAAACCAAAAATTTTATGAGAAATAGACCAAAAATATGAGGCAAAAATGTGGACACTGTGAAAATCTGTACAGTTGAGAGGCATGATATACACATCAGATTCAGTAACTGCAGTCTGTGTAAATAGTCCCTAATGTATCCGCTGTCCTTGCTAAACATTATCTCAACTCTGCATGTTATCTACATTAATAATACATTTACTCTCCTTACTTACAATGCTGCATTGTGCCCCTCTCACATAGTTTATTAGCTTGTTCATTTTTAGTTATGTGCATGGGTCAAGAATAGTGAACATGATTAATTCTTATTACACAAATATGGACATATTTATGTTTAAAATGTTTCTTTGTTTAAAATGTTTCTTTGTGACATAATCTCATTTGACTGCATTAACTGAGATAAGTTTTCCCATTTACCTTCTCCTCTTACTTATGTCTGCACTACTACCATTGTATTCTTTGTACTTTTCTCTCCATTTAAAATCCCCTGCATCTTAATTCTGGTAATCGATTTGTCCTTTCTTCATATAAGTTGTCTGTGCATGCTCCCATTATAATAGGTTTGCTTACTGCCAAGCCATTTTCTTTACAGTGTGTACTTATGATTCCTTGTAACTTTTCATGGCCGCCAACCGGCCGGTGTTAGCATTTTGGGGGCCCCCAGCAAATGTCAAGTTGGGGCCTCAGTCTAAGTATCACCCTGTCACTGCCACTACTTCTATCCATCTTTTTAGTTCATGCTGCAGGCTTTTAGGAGTAGTACACACAAACTGACCTTTAGCTACAATGATCTTATTACAACAGGCATACATACCACACTATGTTGGCCCATCTCACAAAGGGACATTTACAGTTGCTGACATTTAGGTGTAACAAGGATACATTACAACACCTCTATGTATAGGACAGAACTAATATGCAATGGAACCCTAGGCACTGGTTACTGTTTCAGCCCCAGCCAAAAACAAAAACAAAACAAAACACACACACCCTCCAGAGTTCCCCTCTGTTTTCCCCATGTTGGGCTTCCCACTTATGCACATTACTTTTTTTCTTCCATTTCTCACATTTTACCTTTTTTCTTCAGATTTTTCAAGAAGCCATAAATTTATATATGCTCTAAAGTGCTTTTTAAGTTTATTTTTTTTCTTTTTACTCAATGATGGCTTGAACAGAAATGATGATTAAGGAAAGAAATTCAATGTTGCTGTTCAGCTTTAGTTTTCCTTCTGTCTTTTTGATATACTTTCTTGACCAAGTTAGCATAGTAATAACCATTTAGGAAATAACTCCATTAAGAAGCTAGAGCATTTCCCAACCTTTTAATCCAAAAGTGGTCTAAACAAAAATTGTGAGCAAGAAAAAAAAATTTCAGTCTTTTTTTCTTTCAATGAAGACATAAGTTGTACCCAAGACTTATAATTCAAAGTTGACAAAAATAGAAGCTCCAAGTAAATTAAAAAGTAAATTGTGAGGATACACAGATCCTGCATGGAAATACTGCCTACATTATTAATCCTCACTGCCTATGCAACCCTCTGGTGTTAGATTGGGATAAAAGCAGAGGTTCAAATGGCCACAGTCGTATTTCAAGTGACTGCTGAAATACATATATACATAGTATGCCTACTAACTCCTCAATCCTAACCCCAAAAGGAACCAGCTGTATATGTGTCTCATGTTTGATTGTGAGGAAAGTGAAAATAAATAATGACTGCAACAATGTATTCTACTTTGCTGCTACCGGGCAGTACACTGCCCCTACAGGAGCTAAAGTAACTTTCTTTGTATACCTCTGAGGTCTGTTAGAAAAGTAAAGGAAATGATGACTACACAATCCCCAGCACCCACATAACCTACGGTAAATTTCTGTACACAAACATCTGAGCAGGGATGTTTAAGAATGCTTGTGGTTGAGGGCAGAGGCTATTATCAGTTTTATCCTAACAGGGTCATATCATATAACTCCATCCAGGCTAAAGAGTGAAATCAGAAAATGAAAGCATTTTTTTTCTCCTCCTTTTTCCTTAATCAAACACAGCTTTTTTGGGGTCCCCACAGTCAAGGATGATTAAGGGAGCCCCCTGTATCTATTTATACAGTCTAGGGAGTGGAGGCCACCCGATACCTAGAAGATCTAAGTGTCTGAATGCCTATGACATACATTATGCCTTACTTCTGAAATATAATCACTTGTTAGCTACATTTTTTACTGATACTCAGAAGAATAAAGTGTGTGTTCCGGCATTATTGGATGTGTGCACTGATAAAAATCAGTGATATTTTACACACACACACACACACACACACACACACACACACACACACACACACACACACACACACATCACAGCAATGTTAATTTTGTACTTATTTCAGCAAGTACATTGTACAACACTAATACTGCTACACAAGATCAGTGATTGCTATTTAGCAGTCATCAAACAGCAACAGGGATAAGACAATTTTATTTACCTCAGTAAGCAGTAAATTAATACCTATCACTATCCCTGATTTTACAGATATTCCTGATTTTGTCTTATAATTTTACTCTGTCACACTAAATCAAGTAATCAGAGTTTTACACTTATTGTCTAAAAAATGCATGTTGGAAATGTGTTATTCTATTAACTTTTTCAAAGTGAATTAGAGTAATATATAAAATGTGTTCCTCATTTTGAGACTTTATTTTGCTATTATTTTTATCACTGAACAGAATTCTTCAGCAAAGATGTTGAGAGTTATAGTATCAGTTGTTCTGCCAGTATGTATAAAAACTCTGAAAGAGAATCCATCCCTGAAGATTAGAAGCATCTTCTTAAACTCCACAGTTTGCACTGAGATCGATCACCCTGGGCTGCTGATCTCTCTAGTGCTTACTTTGCTTATGCTCATTACAGCTTTGTCCTAACAGGGTCATATTACAGTCCTGTTCATGTTAAAGAGTGTAACTGAAAATTAATACATTTTTTCTCCTTATTTTTCCCCAACCAACAGCAGCTTTTGTGGGGCCCCATGATCAATGAGGATTAAGGGGACCCCCTGCAGCCACAGTTATTGCAGGTACCTAAAACTGGCTATGTTGTTAATTTTAGTGAAGAGGATGTCCACCAACAGGGCTTAACTAGGCTGGAGCATTATATCATTGGTAAAATATTTAATGAAATTGTAAAGTTTGTTACTTGACAAAATATTGTTACTATAACTAAAGATCCTTGAATTTTGAAGAAGATTACTTACCTGGTTTAAGTACACATGCTTGCTGTACTAGTTTTTGTTGGTTTGACAGACATGTTACAAAATATCAAGATAAAATAAGTTGCAGTGGTTGGGGGCCCCCCAGGACCAGGGGGCCCCCAGCAACCGCAGGGTTCGCTGGTGCCTAAAACCGGCTATGCGCCAATGCTGCTGCTGGCCACACAAAGATGCTTGTTAATGTGCTGCTTCTCATCAAGCTAATTTGCTTAAACCATGTAGGCTTTGGGCAAACCCTGCATGATTGTTAATGAATCTTAGGGAGTATCTTTAGCATAACTAAACCTTTTAACACATACTGCCTTAATAATCATCTACTGCCTTTTTTAAATAATGATAAACTACTGCTTTCTCATTTCTTTCAATAATGTTTCAAATTTCTACTATCCTTTCATGTAACCAGATGCAGTTTTATTATTTTTCTTAAATGTTATCAACAACCTTAAACCATAAGAATTCTATATTTTTATATGGCTAAATATTCCCATAAGCATGAATTATGGGTTTTGTTGTAAAAAAAACAAAACAGTATCAGGTCTACCAAATGTTGTCTATAATTTATTGAGAAAATCAATAGTTTGACCAGTCATTTATTTTAATTTAGATTTTATTTTCTGTGTACTATCAATTGCACAGTGTTTCTTAGTGGAAATTAAAGCTGAGCATACCCCCAACCAAAATTTAAATCCCCATAAAAAAGATTAACTTTTGCAATGTATCTATTTTCAGTATAGTTAAGAGTAATGTGTCAATGCACTGAGAAGCTAGACTGTTTAGTTTTTCTATGATAATTATCATATTATTTGCCACTACTCAATAATTAAATCCAGTAAGATAAACCCGGAGCTGATACTGGTCTTCCCTACTTTTAATGTATTTTCTAACCTTTAATTCATCAGAATAAAGACAATAGGAAACATCTAAATGAGTAAGACTATCTGAAATAAACAGGCTGAAAAGGTGTGGACACTGTATCCGCACCTGTGGGACACATTGATCACAGCCCATTACCTTGTCCCATCATGTTCACATGTTCTGCCATTTCTGCACAGACAGACATTTATTAATTCACATAAGCAATGTAAAAAAAATACCCATCTTGACAATTTTCTTCAATAATATATTGTTGTTGAATCTATCAAAGGCTGATGTTGAGGTTAATATAAATAACATAATTTGTGTATTTTCTTATAATGCCTAGTAATGTTTTTGTTAAAGAACTAATTAGAAGTAGCTTACACTCTATTTTAAGTATATCCATGTAGGCATATATTCCCCTCACCTAAACTTCAAAATTACTCCTGTAAGAGTTTTAAAATGAAATGCCCCATAGCTTTACTTAAGCTAGACAGAAGACTAATGGGACAGTAGCTCTCACACTGACCATTTCCCTTGAAAACTGCTGTTAGTTAACCACGTTTCCAATCTTTGTTTTTATAACATCCTGTGAAATTAAACTCAAGTACCTTCAAGTCATTATTTGTTAAGTGTAGTGAGTTTAGAGAAAAAAAGACATGTGATGCACAGTTCAAATCCAGTTTACATTTTTTTTTCAGAGTGGAGTCTGCATAAATATTGACAAACACTTTGCTATATGAATGTGTTGGAAACTCAGCTATTCTGTTTATTATAACAACATGTGATATGCATGTGGGGAATATGAAACTTTCTGAAATATGATAACAGAAAGCAATAATATGACATGTTGAAAACTGTCTTAGATATGATGGATTACAACATATCTCCCAAGTAGTAATCCTGACGGGCACGTTTCATTAGAAATTATGTTACTATTCATTGTAACTGCTGTGTCAAAAATGAACTAATGTCACCTATCGTCTGTCTGTTTTCCCATTATTTGGCATTATCTAAAGTCTTGATAATGTGCGACCAAAATTAAAGTTCTGATGTGACATGCAAATGCACTATTTTTTTTTTTTTCCTTTTGCATTTGCATGCCAATCAGCCATGCACATACAGGGTTCATGTCTGAAAGAACAAAAGTGTAAAATTTAATTTGGTCTGCCTGCTGTAGCACGAATGATTCCATTGCTGGTGGACCTTAAGTGCTCTGGGTAGTACTGAGTGAATAAAATGCACCCGTCAGGTAAATGTCGGTGGCACAAGGTGTAAATGTAGTGGGCTTAGAGAAAGAGGGAAAATAATGAATGATTTGAATCTAGTTTACAGATACTTTTGCAAAGGGTGTCAGAATATCATGTGTCACAAATCTTTGATTAGGAATTTAACACTAAATAAAAATGAGTGCCATAACTATGTGTATTTCAAAAAATATATAATTAATGTTTGCTATATAAGACCATGTGTGTAAATCATGTTAATCATTACAGTGATGATCTTTAATTTAAAATGCACTCGCATAGCTATGATGTGCATAATAGTTGTTATAATTATTTTGACATCGCATATCATAATTATGTGTTTAAAACAGTATGTTTTGTGAAGTATGTATGTAACATACCACACCGTGTATTACTGAGATCATGCAACTCCATGCAACTGAAATGCATTTACAACTACAAATAATGTCTAATACATAGAAATGCAGTCATATAACTACTTAAAGTTGTACACATACAGGCATATCTGAAGTATATCTCCACTCATTCTTAAATTAGTATATCTCTAATTACCATGTAAAAACCTAAGTTCTCTTTTGGCACTGACAGTTAATAAACAAAGTTTAACATCTCTTTCTTTTTTACATGGGTTTGATTCCCTTACTAGTGTTTAAGTCCCAACAACCCAAACTGTCACAAGTTATACCATTTGTACTACAAACAACGATTATGAAAAGCATCATAAAGCATTTCATTGTTTAACACTGGAACGTGTGTCAGTAGTTTGAGCATCATACATGGCCACATATCACTGCCATACTTCACACTTTCTTGTTATCTGATGTAATCATTTTTATTGTGTCTGGCAAGCAATTTTATGCTTTCAGTTGCACAAATGCAGCTGGCAAGGCTATGTGTCCTTGTGCTCAGGCTGTTACACATGAGACCTGGCTTGGGTATCAGTTCAGACACATATTACTAGCTTTACTTCTTTAGACATGGCTGTCAAAGGTGTGGATGGTGTTCCATATTGAGCACAGATGTGGGGTGTTGAGGAGTGCAGACTTTTTGTGACAATGCTTGTCAAGTGCTACAGCTGCCGGCTGTTTCATGGGGATTATACAGGGTGTCAATATAAGGCTGAGGCTTCAAATTCTATGACCAAGGCTGTCTGCAGTGCAACTTGCATTCCATGCACCGAGGAGCAATGTTATCATCATTACAGTTACAAGAGGAGGCATAAGCAAGACCTCTTGATCCAATGGAAGGATGAAGACTGGAAACACCCCTCATTTGTGCAAGTATGGTGACCCATCAAAGTCTATGATATAACATTGATTAGTCAGCCAAGACATTTATTTATTATGCTTTCATATCTTTTTTTCTTTTCTCTGCTGTACAGCAGCAGATGAGATAGTAGAAAACCCTGATCTCCTTCAGTAGAGACTAACTCACCTCAGAGGGGCATGAATAAGTATATAGCAGGTCTGAATGCAAGCCAGAAAAGTATTTTCATTCTTTTACTCTATATTGTCTTCAGCAGGCATACCTAAACTTTTATATCAAGCATGCATGTCTGCTAAAATAGTTCTTGGTACTTGCATTAAGCAAAGAGTACAACCACTTAATTGTGTGGAGGTTCAATACGCAGAAACAGAAATTAGACTTTATTACAGGATAATATTTATAAAATATTAACTGCAATATTGCATGACATAAATGATTCAATTTATGTAAATGTAATTATTAACTTTGAAATCATATCTCCAACATGGCATAGTCAAATGAATGTTTCCATTTGTCACGTCATAGCATTGCGATTCATTGATTTTTATGATGCATTAATGCCTTCCCATCATATCTGGATGTGGCAAAGGTGAACTTATTTATTTCTCATATTTCTTTATATATTGAAATAATAAACTAATGTGACACGCCATTAATCTAATTCTCTCTTTTTTGTCTCCCACCTTTTCTGTTTTTTAACACATTGCTCCTGACAACAAAATGACAATCAGCACAGGGAACTAGACCAACATCTGTGGTTCAGCCCACCATACCTCTACAGGTGACTGTTGCAGAACCACCACAGGCAGCACAGACCCCCAGCACATCTGAGTCACAATTTGTCAGCATTGTCTTTTCATCTTCTGCCCTACCTGCTTCACCTGCATCTAGTAGCTCTTCATTGACTGTTGGTGCAGTGGTACCCTCTAAGAGCAATAGTAGTGGAGGTGGCAATTTTGTCAGCCATCAGAAGCTGACAGGGCTGGTGGAGGACTTAATGGAAAAGGGTCAAGGTGCATGAATTGGCAGGGTTGATTAGGTACTGTGTTATATTGACAAATCAGTCTGGCACTGACTCAGACATCAGACATAGAAGACAGTGATAACAGTTTGGAGGATGAGGACAAGATTCTCACTGTTCTCTAGTTGGATGTGTATGTGTCTTTGATGTCCTCTACCTTTCCTTAATAATGGTGACTCCAAGCTTTTGTATCCATCACCACTGCTGTCTATTTTGTATATCCCATACTTATATCTGTGCATACTATCTAACCTACCCTGCCTACCTGGCCTTCTCATTCACAAGCACCTTCTGCACCAATACTCTCTCTCTCTCTCTTTATCTCTAAAAAACAAAAACAAAATAAAAAATAGACACCTGTCTCACAAAATGTTTATACCCCATACATAGCTCTCCACATCACTTATGTGTCATCTTCACACACTTAATTTGATCAGTTTGCCTATACAACATTACTCTGTTGTTGTCACTCATTTTTGGTGTGGTGACTATCCAAATTCAACAATTTTTGCATACATTTCTGTATTCAAGTAGTGATGAGGTGGATAGCTATGGTGCTCTCCCATTACTATCTTGCAAATTCCTGCATTCTTTCCCCTGTGCTCTCCCCTCTGTTTGCCCTCTATTTGTACCACTGCCATATTAACTCCTTTTTCATACATTTAATCTGGCCAAAAGTAGAATCACACCCATCTCACATTGCTAGGAAATGCCAATACAAAAAGCCTCCACTTTTTGTAGTTGTGTTTACAAGGAGCTTGACTTTTTACAACATTCCTGAGTGATGGTAAATAGCATTTCACATCCTGTGGCAAAAAGTTGTGAGGTTTTGCTATCATCCATCCTAGTCTGGTTAGCTTTGGGCAAGTCTGCTTTAATATCTTGTGCTATAATAGTACAAGTAAAAGCAGAGTAAAGGCACTACTTTGCAACAGCTACTTTAACAGTTCTTAAGCTGCTGGATGCAATGAACTAGATGTCCCTTTTTGGTGTCTTGAGATATTTCACCAGTATAAATTATCTGCCGCTCTTACCCCTATTTATCTTACCACCCCTTCTGTGTAAGCAGTCTGAGTCCTCAACATTTGCAGTTGGCAGGAACCAAGCTGCAATACTGACTGAAAGTAAATGGCATTTCACATCTTGTGGCAAAATTTTGGAAATTTTTGGCTTCAGCCATATTAGTGAGCTGCCCCTCATGCTACTGTGCCTGGCCTTGCTGCAATATGTAAAGATAGGCTAACAGTGCTGTGAGGAAAGTGTTATTATCCCTCCTTCAACAGGCTGCAGAGTGGAATGTACACCATATGGGATGCTTCATTTGTAAATAATTTTAAATGTTGTTAAGAGACATGCTGCCCACAACATTTCTACCTTTATATTATGCTCATAGTCCAGATTTCCACCACCAAGATACATGCTTGGTCCCTCTTGTTCATATTAATTCACAAAATGCTCTGTCTTCCTAGAAATTACAGAGGACATTAAGTATAATCAAGGCTTTATGTGTTAACAAGCATACTACACTAGGAGCATTTGTACCATATATTGCTAATATACACACATAAGGTGATGTCATCAATGTGATATAATTTCAGTCCATGTTCTGAAGTATAATAATTATGACAAATACATGAATATTCTTGATGTATAGATGTTTTCTTACTCAGTCTTGTCATATATACATATACGATTACATGAGAACAATTGCAACATGCCTCAAATGTATGCACAGTCACTAGATATGAAGGCTGTGTAACTATACATCTGTATCATCCATATAATAAATACTGTACTGCAAGTATCATGACAAACATGGAAATCGTGACACATAAAACATTAACACAACACAGATCTGTTCTACATTTTGTCACAATCAAAACTGTTTGTCTATACTCCTTATTTGCAAAAAGATAGGCAGGGAGCACCACTGACAACTGCCAATTCCCATTCAGCACCTCAGAATATAATTACACATGCAAATACTTTGCCATCATCTGCCCTTTAGGGAGATATTTTGAACAAATACAACTTGTTATTGGGTTGGATTCTGTCTATATGTGATAATGGACTATTGTAACTCAAGATATGTGGATTTAGCTGTGATGTAGACTGATTATTTCATTCTGTAAAGTTATGTCTGAACTACAACACTTACACTTAGAAATTATGTGCAATGGTATGGAACCTTTTCACATAAACGTTGTCAGTGGTTTGCAGCAGTGCATTGTCATATATTTGACTTGATCGTATTTACAGTGCACATTGTCAATATTGTTCCTGCATGAGCAAATGCCATCGATAGTGACACAACAAATGATTACTGTTTGTTACTGTGTGTACACAATCATCCTGAGGTTAATAATCATGAATGCCTGTTTATCAATCCTGTTTCACAAATCAACATCACTGAAAACATTTACATGGTTACTCTCACTACTGCAATGTATATGAATGCCAACATAACTGACATATGTCAGCAGGGATCTACTTTAGAAGCTCGAAGTTTCAAAACTCAGAACTTCAATTGGCCGAGACCATAGTATTGAAGATTTGTAACACTGAAAACCTAATAAAAAAATAAAAACAAATTTTCTTTTTACCCCTGATCCCCCACACCCCAAGTAATTAAATATACCAACTCCCAGATCGTACTGCAGTAAAGAAAATGGTAAATACCCAGTTTTGTGCTATACAGTGATCTCCATTCAAAATGTTTGAATGTTCAAAACATCTTTCTTATGGTCTCAACCTTTTGAAGTTCAAAGTTACACTGCTGAGGTCATCCCTTCAAAGATGCTGCAGATCTCAGTTTTAGTGAGACTTCTCCTGTGGTGCATTCATTTGGTACAATGATCTGTCAATTGTCAATTGTGTAACTAGCTAGGTAGGAGGTTTAAATGCAGCAGTGATTACCTTGTAAGAGTGTGTGTGTGTGTGTGTGTGTGTGTGTGTGTGTGTGTGTGTGTGTGTGTGTGTGTGTGTGTGTGTGTGTGTGTGTGTGTGTGTGTGTGTGTGTGTGTGTGTGTGTGTGTGTGTGTGTGTGTGCGTGTGTATGTGAATAATGTAAAATGATTCAAGAGTGACTAAAACACATTTGTACTGGGAATAGTTCCACTCTGAAATGTATGTAGAAGTCATTTAACATACACATCTCCTTTGCAATACACTGCTGATGTCATCCCTTCAAGGATGCTGTATGTCTCACATCTTGTCAGACTTTTCCTGTGGTGCTACTGGCTGTTGATACTGTGCTCTGTAGACTTGTGTAACAATATAAGTAGGTGGTTTGAATCCATCATTGCTTAAATAGTGTAACTGTGTTTACTGTCATATACAAATGACTCCATCACAACCACCATTATGTACACTTTCATTTAAGAGACATAATTTCAGTGACAGAGCTCTAAACTATAAATTTCTAGCATCCACAGGAAAAACACATTTTGTAAACACAATGATTACATAATGCTTACAAATCACACTATCTCAGAACTGTAACATGATTTCTTCTGCAGCACTGACTGTTGATACTGAATTTCTAGAGTTTGTAACTAGCTAGGGGGGAGGTTTGATTCCAGCAGTGATTAACTTCTATGAGTGTGTGTTTCTCTCTCATACTGTGTAAGAAAGGCTTCAAATTCATATATGATGTGTAGGTGTACAGTGTTATCATGCTTATCTGCCACTTTTTAGCAGAATCATCAAGCTACTAAACAATTGTGATGTCATACATTCAAATGTGCACTGTCACTGTTGTAAGCCAACATCTCTTGTGGCAATTAAGGCAATATACTCTAGCTTGTGATCTTAGGTAGTTAATTCAAATCCAGCTATTTCTGCTTAGGCTGCGTGTTGTCAGTATGTCTATTAGTGTACATGTCATGAACAATATTGTCACACAAATACCTGCTCTGTACATGTATAGACGGTGATTCCTCTTACAAAAAGTTAGATCAATTTTTCATGTAGAAATGCTTTATTTAACACTGATGCAGACATTTGATTACATTTCCTTTCATAACAGTTGTAGCAAGCCTTGTCTTTGACATGAGGAAATGAGACAATGTTCTGTATGTTGTTGCTTTAGTAAAGCATGGTGTTGGATTGCATCACATGTGTTTGGATATACCTAGCATCAGGCAATGTGGTGTAACAAATACACATATAGCAACAGTCTTTTAAACAATTACAGGTACCCATATCCCTAGCAACAATAACATGATGTAATGCCTTCATATACCCAAATATACTCCAACTGAAGCAATAATTTTATTAAGGTTACTAGATGTAAGCAATGTGTAGGCCAGCTAAATCAGTTTGCCCATTGGTATACCCTTTTAAGCAATGCCAACCTTAGGTACGCAGGTTTGCCCATAGCTTAGCATTTTCAAAACCATCCAATCATGGCAAGGTGTGGGAAATCGGCCCTATTTAAACTCAACAGGCTGGAATACATCTCATAACTGGTTGCAGCTTCCTCTTGTAGGCACTATGACTGGTGTGGGAGAGGGAGTGTGCTTTTGGGCGCAGTGCTGGGGCATCAAGGAGTCTAAATTCATGGCAGGACTCCTTGTTAAAGACCATGACCAGAGACTGCTGCAAGGCCAGTATCAGGGTTCCCAATATAAAGAAGAAGCCTGGGACCATCTCTCCCATGACCTTACTAGTGCCACTGGCATACCTCAAACTGGTGAGCAGGTTAGGCATCGCTATGCCGACCTGAAGCGGAGAAAGAGGGAGCTCTTGGATCAGTGGATCTAAGAAGCTAGGTGGGCGGAGGATGTCCCTGCTGTGTGTAAGTATCAGTCCACTACCTGATTAATAATTGCCAGCTCATGTATATTATGGATACGTATGGTTAAATATTCCTCTTATGTCTTTGACTGCAGCAGACGAGTGGGCTGTGAACCGGGAAGCCCATACCTGTTGATTGCAGAGGTTGCTTTGCGAGGCAGGTTAGTAATACTCTTGCATGTACTGTCATAAGAAATAAATCTAAAAGTAGTAGAAAGTTAATTGCCAGTATAAAATTTGTATTGTTTAATGCATGTACTGAATACACCAGACAATATGGTAGGAAGAGTCTCATATAGGTTGCATGTAAATAAAAGGTTAACAGCCTGACAGTAAAAGTTTAATTGCTGGACTGCCTGTGTTTACTCTGGTATCATATGGTAATGTAGTGTTGCAACCTCTTACTAGAACTGTTGTATTAAGCACTGTTACCCACACTGTGCTACATAAATAAAATGTATAGGAATGTCTATATATGAGTGCTGTAATCACAAGAGAACATATTGCACAACTGAGAGAGACTTAGAAAGAAAACAGTGACAAGATAGACAACATAATCTAAATAGCACACTCAGCTGAGAAGTGAACTGTTGGGTGTTTTGTACACACAGCCATGGGTCAAATCCTGGGAGTGGTAGTAAGCTGTATGCAGAATCATACCCCACAAGTGTACAGATATGTCCAGAATGTTCAGTTAATTGGCCCATATCCACTGCCTGTCATCTGGTTCCCTGGCAAATCAGTGAGATGATCCCAGACATTTAGGCAGCAGATAATGACGTACAACTGATAGTCAGACATCTATAAGAACATACCTGTCACTCTAGCAACTCCCCAAAATCTTATGAGAGTAATAAGCAAAGTATGTCCCATCTCCACCCCCATATTGTGAAGCTGTGACCAGAGTGCGTGCAGTAACAGAGTGAGACGTATGTGCATAACAATAATGTGGAATCTAGTAATATGTGTGGCAACATTCAGGTAGTGCTAACAAACATTCCCCTCACAGGTCTGTCAGATGCAAAAACTGTGCCTAGAAATAAAAGACTGAAATCCTGGACTGGTACTGTTTTCTCTGATATCATGTGATATTGTTAGTGCTGCAGTTGCTCTGAATAATAAGGTATTACTGCCATCCACACTGTGCTACATAATAAAACTGTCTAGGAAACCCTGTATAACAGTGTTGCAATTATAAGGTCAGATTGTAAAACCACGGGAGACCTATAGACAGAAATCAGAGAAGAGACACACAGCAATATATATTACACTCAACTGTGATGTACACTGTCCTATTTTAGCAGATACAGCCACGATTCAAATCCTGGGAGTGGTAGTAAGCTGTATGCAGAATCATTCCCCACAAATGTACAGAGTTCTCCAGAATGTCCAGTTAAAAGGCCGATATCTGCTGGCTGTTACCCCATCCCCCTGGCATATCAGCATGCTAATCTCTGACATGTAGGCAGCATTCAATGTAATATAACTGACTGTCAGGTCTGTACATATTTGGAAAATGTCTATGAAAACAAACCTGTCATTGTACAACTCACCAAAGGTTTATGAGGGCAATAGTCAAAATATGTCCCGGTTTCACCTGCATGTTGTCGAGACATGCCCAGTGTGTGTGCAATAAGAGATGGACAGGTATGTGCATAACATCAACCTGGAATCTGGGAATATGTGTAGAAACAGTCAGGTAGCGTTAACAAACAATACCTCTACAAGTATACCAGGTAAGAGGTATATACAGCAGGTAAAACTCAGTTCATGTATATAGTTGTTGAAATCCATACCACGGTCCAAACTAAGGCCATAGGGTAGTGTAATAATACCTGTAAGGTACAGATCACAGCAGTGACTAGGAAAGTAATGAGAATTACAGCAATATCCAAGTTGTTAATTGACATCTTTCTCTCTCCCCAGCATATCTGCAGCAATAAACTAAATACACAACTCAAGCAGTATGTGCTCTATTAAATCTACTGTTGGGACATATGTCCTATTGTTTGATAAATATTTAAATTTGTTTCTATGCATGTGCCATGTTGAAATACTCCCACATTGGTGGAATGCTGCCATCAATATACCTGCATGCTGTTGTAATGCCCACTGTGGTTCCATATATGCATGTGTTCTATTTGCTATGCAACTGTTCAAACTCTGGTGTTTTGGGTTAATGGGAATATCTATGTATACTGTTATAACTAATCCTGGATTGAGTTTACTATTACTAACCCACATATGTTTTAAAATTGAAACACCATAGCACGTTTTGGAAGGCTAGTCCCAGCGGACCCAGCTCTCCCACCTCACAATTCCATGGCAGTGGGCATCAGCACATCTGGCTCATCCCGGGACTTCCTCATCTGCTGGTCCTGCACCACCTTCTGGTGGAACCACCTCAGAGGATGAGGCTTGCCCCCCCCGGGACCGGGCATGGATAGGACACTGTCACCCGTCACCAGGTCCAGGGTCTGGTGCGTAACAAGCTCCACAGGGAGTTTGGAGATCTGCTACACCAGCTTGATGGCCGCATGGTGCAATGAGAGAGTCAGCCTGCCCATCCTACTCAGCCCTGAGCACAGCCACCTTCGGCCCGTGAAGGTGCAGTGGTGACTGCCCATGGGTGGGGACCTCAGTCCCACTGTTTCCACTAGGGGGATCAGGGGCTTCAAGCTTCCAAACACCCCTCCCCATCCAAGGTGTTTACTCCCCACATGTGTCATATACTGCCCATGCATACTGTCTTCTTTGTCTTGTCTGTTATCCTACCCAACCTACCTCTCAAATATACCTATTATCCCTCCCCAACATCCCACTCTCACATTAAAAAAAAAGGCAGTCTGTTCCCCCCCAAAAAAATCTCTCCCCATACATAGCTGTCCATTTCACACATGTGTAATCATGTCTATTTGGCTTCACAACATATTGTTGTCCTCACCCTTCTATCAGGGGGATGAGTGTCCAAATCTACCTCCAAATCAGTGTATATGCACAGTTGTTGCTGTAGAAGAAATGGGCAGCTATGGACCTTACCTACACCCATCCTGCACATCCCTAGCTATATTCCCTACTGTCTTTCCCTCTTTGTGCCCCTTTTTCACCACTTTCCTATCAACCCTTTTTCATTTCTTTTAAAGAAATTAGCATGGGGGTAAGCAGCAGTAATCACTTTTCAGCCACTTTTCAGCAACAGTAAGCAAGTTTAAGCTTGTTTGAACAGCGGTAAGCAATGCCTACACAGGTTAAGCAATTTAGAAGCTAACTGAGTATAAGAACTTGTAACTGGAAGTTAGCAGTGCTTACCTTTGTGTAAACCCATGCAAACCCTCTTACAACTGCTTAAAAGTGAATTAACCACTCTGTATCCAATAGCCCTTGTTCTGACCAGCAACAAAATAAACAGCCTTTGCAAGGCTCAAAACCAGGACCCTGCACACCATAGCCAAAGCGATTTATCACTAAGCCATATCAGATATACATAACCCTGATGTATTCATAGGTTCATAGGTTCATAGGTTCATATTAGGCTATCTGCCCTAGGGCATTTATAAGCCTAGCCAGAGTGTGTTTGGCTTTTGCCACCCATTTTAAATTAATTTTGCTATGCCCTTTTTCGAGGTTAGTATACAGTGCCTCTGTCTAACAGTGACACAGAAGTGATACCCGGGGTAAACCTATGATCTCTCATCCACTCATCAAGATTCATCTTGAAGAGAGTCAATGAGGGACTCTGCCTAATCTGGACTGGGATTTTATTCCAGAGTGAAGGGAGCCTCTGGGTTATGAATCTGTCCATCCAGCATGTCCTATTTATTTCAGTGCTGAGGTTCAAGTCTCTCAAGCGCGTAGCTCGATGGGATTTGGATTTTCTGAGGTGCAGCATGTCCATTAATTCCAGGTTGGATATGGCTTTATACGTCAGGCACAGATCGCTTCTGAGCAGGCGGTATGCCACTGAGTAGAGCTGGAGTTTCTTTAACCGGGCAGCATATGGCATCTGTTTGAGCCCTTTGATCCTCTTGGTGAGGTACTTTTGGGGTCTTTCCAGTTGCTGCAGGTGTCTGGTAAGGTACATCCCAAAAGGGGCATTGTACTCAATTATGGGCCTGATGAGGGATGAGCAAAGAGGCACGATTACCTCCCATGATCTAGATGTGAATCCCTTCATGATTAGGTGGGCTATATAAAATGTTCTTCTAACCACTTTGGCCACGTGGTTGTCAAAAGAGAGATTGCTATCAACTTGGGTCCCCAGGTCCCTAATTACTTCTTCTGTACTTAATGGATTACCACCTATGTGGTAATTTGTGGCACTGTTTTGCCAAAGGGATGACTATACACTTTTGGCATTCAGCTTGAGGCCATGGCTCTGGCACCAGTTGTCTGTTTCTATGAGGCCCTTTTGGAGGATGCTTGTGTCAGCTGGAGAGTCGATTATGGCGCCCAGTTTGCAGTCATCTGTGAACTTGGTCAGCCACAGTCCTTCCGTGTTGGCCTGTACCTCCGAGAAATATATACCGAACAAGAGAGGTCCCAGGACTGAGCCTTGTGGGATGCCACTTGTAACTGGTTTGGAGTCTGACATGGCTCCAGCAATTCTAACCATGTGGGTTCTGTCCTTGAGCCAGTTCGCAACCCATCTAGTGACATAGGGGTTTATATTTAAGCTGGTGAGCTTATCTATAATGCCCGAGTGGGGTATTGTATCAAAGGCTTTTGTGAGGTCCAGGTAGGCTGTGTGGACCACCTTCCCTTTGTCAATGGCCTTGGTGACTGTTTCAAAGAAATCAACCAGGTTTAAGAGGCAGGATCTGCCCTTAACAAAGACGAACTGGGTAGGATCCAGTGTCTGTAGGTCCCCAATATCTTTATTTATGAGGTCCATGATGATCCTTTCCATAGCTTTGCAGGCCAAGCTAGTCAGGCTTATGGGGCGATAGTTTCCAGGATCTGTTGAGGCACCACCTTTGTGGAGAGGGACCACTGTTGCTGTATGCCACTCTTTGGTTACATATCCTGTAGTAAGGCTGAGATTGAACAGTAGTTTTATGTTTGGGTTTAGCTCTTCTTGGAGTTCATGTAGGACACAGCCCAGGACACCGTCTGGTCCCATTGATGCTGTGTTTTTTGCTTTGGAGAGGGCGGCTCTTACCTGAGCATCTGAGATGTCAGGGGTGCAGCACTCTGCTGGGATAGATATTTGCCCTTTTGTTGGGGAGGGGGGGGGAGTTTGCACTGAACCTGTCAGCTAGGATGTTGGCAATGTCTGTAGGTTCGGTGTATTTTTTGTCATTTTGGACTAATTCTGAGCATATCTGGGAATTCCCACCCAGGTTCCTAACATAACTAAAGAAAGCCTTGTGATTATCCTTAGTGTCCTGTGCAATATTTCTCTCGAAGCTGGCCTTAGACGATTTTATGAGTGCCCATAGTTTTTTGCTAATACTGATCAGAGATGCCTTTCCTTTTTGGGATTTTGCTCTATCATGTAGTAGCTTCCTCCTTCTATTGTATAGTTTGTTTATGGCTGTGGTCCACCAGACAGGACGTCTGCCTTTGGAGGATTGGGTCTTGGTTTCGTTTGGGATTGCATGATCCATGCATTCCTGAAGGTGTTCATAGAATGCGTTTATAAAGGATTCTATGGTCTGGGCCGTATTTTCCACAGGCCCGGGGGCTTTGAAGGATTCCACCTCGGTTTTGAGGAGTGTGAAATTTGCTTTAGAGATGTTTTTCACTGTAGTTTTCTGGGCAGGGGGTGGGGTCGGGATGTGAATATCCAGTGAGATTAGTTTATGGTCTGATCTTACCAGTGAGGGATACCCTTCTGGTCTGGAGCATAGAGTCCCCATTTTGGTGATGATCAGGTCCAGTATGTTTTCCCCTCTTGTGGGAGTGGTAACAAGTTGTTCCATAGCACTCACTAACATATCATCCAGCACAGTCCAGTCAGTCAACAGTACAGGAAATGTATTTATACATGTAGATGTATATGTGTGTGTGTATATATTTATATATATATATATATATATATATATATATATATATATATATATATATATATATATATATATATATACCATAGCCAAATTTATCACTAAGCCATGTCAGATATACATAACCCTGATGTATTCACTAACATATCATCCAGCACAGTCAACAGTACATGAAATGTATTTATACATGTAGATGTATATGTGTTTGTGTATATATTTATATATATATATATATATTCATATATATATATATATATATATATATATATATATATATATATATTCATATATATATATATATATATATATATATATATATATATATATATAAACAATTATATATGTAAGCAGATATATATATATATATATATATATATATATATATATATATATATATATGTGTGTGTGTGTGTGTGTGTGTGTGTGTGTGTGTGTGTGTTTATATACTGGTTTACATTGATAGATATAAAAGAGAACATAAATACATATATGACCAAAAACACTATTAATGGAGGTGAGGGGGCCTATGCTAAATACCTCTTGTAAGTATTGATATCACCCCCTCCCCCACAGCCAAACAGATCTGCCCTGCAACAAAATACCAGCTGTTGCAAATCTCATACCCAGGACCCCACACAACATGGCCACAAGACATTAACAGTAATTCACCCACTTGTATGAAGCCAGGATGGTATCAATAACATATCATGCAGTACCGTCCAGCTATCATAGGGAATGTACAATGTGGAAGCAATAAACATTCCAAAGATACATAGACATGCAAATATATATGCAGATGCATATATATAATATATATATATATATATATATATATATATATATATATATATATACACACATATATACATACATATATTTTTAACTACACATACACACACATTGATATGTATAGGAAGATACATATTTAGAGGGTGCACAGCATATTGAACAGCCAGCATTCCTACAGTTGCCACATTTTCAAATGGACAATGTATGAGTCACTCATACAAAAGACAATTGTTGCCTGAAACATATACCTACAGAGAAGTCAAAAGATATGACACTACACACAGGTTTGCATACATAAGAATGTTTTATTTTTGTACTATTACAGTTGTATATGCCATGTCATATAGCTGTTAGGACTTTGAAATACATACTGACTGTTTAATGCTACTCTTAAGCAGATCATTTTATACAGTAATCCGAAAGCATAACATATGTCGCTGTCCAGGCCAAGGCCTTCCAGTAGTACAACATTAAAGACAGACTGGGCAAGAGGATAGCAATCAATCAACAGTAAGTAATACAGATGTATAGTCCAGCAGCCTCTAATTACATTCTATACTCAATCCCAAGGGGGAAAAGATTTGTGATGACACAATGGGATGTATCTGTTACATAACAATGCATAACTGAAAACATCACAATCACACAATGATAAACAGAACAGTCTGTGGCAGTAAGGACTAGGCCACCAATGTTCCCAAGGTGAAATGTATGGTAATGTACATCCATATACCTTAAGGTGGCTTACTACCGATATCCCTCACATGTTGCAACAGCTTAGGTTATAAATGGTGCATACCCCTTCTCCAGAGACTATCTTACAGGGGCATATAACACTATTACATACACTGACCTCTGGACAGCAGAAGGGTACACATGTGTTGTGCAGCTGAAGCCCGCATGTATATGGACCTACCCCACAATATGTGTGGGGGCCACAACAGCACTGGAATGATGGCAGGAATGGCAGCCTGACATAATCACAGGTCACTACATAACAACCACTTACTGTATGTCATATGGACAAAGCCTGCTATGTAGGAGGAGGACAGAGGTCGGAACACAGGCCCATATGTGAAATAGTGTTGTCATACACTGAGTAAGTTGCTGGTGTTACAGGATAGTCTGCAACATACCCTTAGTCAGGAATATAAAGTCAGAGACACAAATGGATGTAGCCATGTACTGATAGCACTCAACACACACAATGCCAGTGATATATCTGACACAAGACCTGTGTGGTGGACAGACAAAACATAACAGGCACACCTCTGGCCATCATGTGGCTAGGCCCACAGTTGCGAGCTATGCAGACAGACTGCATGTTAAACTAGTATGTACACACAAACCCTGTAAACTGGTGCTATACAATGCATATAACAACACTACTCACACTCTGTCTGTAGTTCTGGAACCTTATACAAATATGTAGCTGGCCTGAGTCTGCAAGTCCTCTTGTAAGAGGTATTGCTACCTACTGTCTGTAACACTGCTGCCCACACACAGAAGGATGTCCTCCATACATGAAAGGTAAAAGGACCACGCTCTCATGATGTAGGAATTTATAGTAGTGGGTTTCCATGACAGTGGTAATTGGAATTATTACACAGCATGCTGCATGCAGTCAAGAAGTGGAGGGCACTGATTGGTGCAGAGGCCATAAACTGATCATGTGCATCACCTAAAAAATCTATGCTGCAATCTATTCAAAGCAGCTCAATCCATTTACTGGAGAGAAACCAAGATAGATAGATAAAGAGAGAGCATGAAAGACAAAGCCAAAGCCAAAAAAAAATAAAAACACAAAAAAAAAATCTGTTTTGGTTATGTTGCTGTTCAGTGACCCATACGGATCACATATATATATATATATATATATATATATATATATATATATATATATATATATATATATATATATATATAAATATATATATATATATATATATATATATATATATATATATATATATATATATATATATACATATGTATATACAGATTTATATCTATAGATATAAAAGAGAACATAACAAATACATATATGACCAAATACTCCATTAATGTGGGTGATGGGACCCAACCTAAGAAACTCTTGTAAGTATTGATATCACCCCTCCCCCACAGCCAAACAGATCTGCCCTGCAACACAATACTAATACTTACAAGTCCCATACCCAGGACCCTACACAACATTACCACAAGAAGTTAACAGTAATCCACCCCACCTGTATGATGTCAGGATGGTATCAATAACATATCATGCAGTACAGCATGGCTACCATAGGGAATCTACAATATGGAAGCAATAAACATTCCAAAGATACATATACACACACCCAAATATGCAAATACATATATTATATATATATATATATATATATATAGAGAGAGAGAGAGAGAGAGATGTAAATGCACATACAGACACATAGATATATATATGAAGATACATGTTTAGAGGGTGCACAGCATATTGAACAGCAAATATTCCTACAGTTGCCAACATTTCAAATGGACATTGTATGATTGCCTCATACAAAAGACAATTGTTGCATGAAACATACCCACAGAGAAGTTAAAGTATATGACACCACACACAGGTTTGCATACATAAGAAATATTTATTTGTGTACTATTACAGTTGTATATACCATGTCATATAGCTGTTAGGTCTTTGAAATACATACTAACTGATTAATGCAAATCTCAGTAATCCGAAAGCATAACATATGCTGCTGTCCAGGTCAAGGCCTTCAAGTAGTACAACAGTAAAGAAAGACTGAGCCAGAGGATAACAATCAGTCAACAGTAAGTAATGCAGATATATAGTTCAGCAGCCTCCAATTACACTCTGTCCTCAACCTCTAGGGGGAAAAGAATTAAGCTGACACAATGAGGATGTATCTGTTACATAATGCTTTAGAGAAAACATCACAATCACACTGACAAACAGAACAGTCTGTATGACAGTATACACTAGGCCACCAATGTTCCCAAGGTGAAATGTATGAAAATGTACAGACATATACCTTAAGGCATCTTACTACCAATATCCTTCACATGTTGTAACAGCCTAGGTTATATATGGTGTATAGCCCTCCCCTATAGACTGACTTTCAGGGGAATATACCACTGCTACATACACTGACCTGGACTGCAGAAGGGCAACCATGCTTTGTCCAGCTGTAGCCCACATATATATATATATATATATATATATATATATATAGACCCTACCCCACAATATGTGTGGGGACCACAGCAGGACTGGAATGATGGCAAGAATGGCAGCATAACATAATCACAGGCCACTATATAACCTCTTACTGCATGCCATATGGACAAAGCCTGTTATATAGGTGGAGGACAGTGGCCAGAACACAGGGCCATATTTGAAACAGTGTTGTTATACACTGAGAAAGTTGCTGGTGTTACAGGATAGTCTGCAACATACCCTTAGTCAGGAATATAAAATCAGAAACACAAATGGATGTAGCCATGTACTGATAGCACTCAACAGACACAATGCCAGTGATATATCTGACACAAGACCTGTGTGGTGGCCAGACAAAACATAACAGGCAATCTTCTGGCCATCATGTGGATAGACCCACAGATGAGAGCTATGCAGACAGACTGCATTCCATGCTAAACTAGTATGTACACTCAAACCCTGTAACAGTGGTGCTATACAATGCATATAACAACACTACTCACACTGTAGGTCTGGAACCTTTTACAAATATGTAGCTGGCCTGAGTCTGCAAGTCCTATTATAAGAGGTATTGCTACCTGCTGTCTGTAACACGGCTGCCCACATACAGGAAGGATGCCCTCCATACAGGAAAGGTAAAGGGACCACGCCCACATGATGGAGGAATTTATAGTAGTGGGTTGCCATGACAGTGGTAATTGAAAGTACTACACAGCATGCTACATGCAGGTAGAAAGTGGTGGACACTGATCGCTGCAGAGGCCATCACCTGATAATGTGCATCCCCTAGAATATCCATGCTGCAATCTATTCAAAGCAGCTCAATCCATTTAGTGGAGAGAGACCAAGCTAGAGAGAGAGAGAGTGAAAGCAAAAAAAAAAGCAAATACAACAAATAAAAAAAAAAAAAACACATCCATACAACCATCCACACAGCAAACTATCTAGAAGCGACATCATTCCCACAACAGGTATGTGAAGTATATATGCATGTAATTGAATGTAGTACTTGGTCCATAATAATTGGATAAATGATGTGAAATAATTTATATGTGCCATCAGGTGTTGCTGTTGTAATGATGTCCATCTGAACAACTGCTATGGACAATAGTGTCTGTCCCTGTGGATAGTGGGCCATACCCATCAACTGCGCAGATCAGCACTGAGTGAGAAGATGTAAGCCATCATAGTGGGTGTTGTGTAATGGAAAACATGTATATTAGTGTGGCCAATAGCCAGTGGTGGAAGTAATGCCATTATGATGGACATGTGGGTTCCAGAGACCACCACCTGCAGTACACTCAAGTTAACGTTTAATGTAGCATGCAGAAATGCCATAGGTGTGTAATAGCCTTACCTGCAATCTGTCCCTGTTTGTATCCCCCTAATGTTAGGCTGTGTCCACATGTGGCACCTGTGTTGTGGCAAGGCAGAACAGTGCAGCTGAGTAGGAAGGAGAGTTACAGAGTGTGGAACTGATGTCTGAATGCACTCCATATATATAGGTATATAAATATATATATATATATATATATATATATATATATATGTGTGTGTGTGTGTGTGTGTGTGTGTGTGTGTGTGTGTGTGTGTGTGTGTGTGTGTATATATATATATATATATATATATATATGTGTGTGTGTATGTCTACAGATATACAGACACCTATATATATATATATATATATATATATATATATATATATATATATATATATATATATATATATATATATATATATGTCTGTGTGTGTGTGTGTGTGTGTGTGTGTGTGTGTGTGTGTGTGTGTGTGTGTGTGTTTGTATGTCTACATATATACAAATACACACACATATGTATACAAATACATGCCCCCTAGTTTTGCATCACAGTGCTGCATGCTATGTGTGAGCGAACATCACACAGATCAATACACATGTATATATACAGCAGTACGTCTGTCCTACATGGACAGTTATGTCACGTGTGAACCCCATGTTGGGACCACATTGGCCTTGGTTGTGAAGGTGAGATTGGGAATTTGGGGAAGGCTAGCAGGCATATTTGTGGAGGTGGGTTGATTGGAAGATAGAGAAGACAACCTACAGGGGTGGTATATGACACACATGGTGGGTAAACACCCTGGATGGGGAGTGTTGTCTGCGATGTGGAGGCCCCATGAACCCCATTGTTTAAACAATGGGAACAAGACCCCCACCCATTGCCAGTCACAACATCAGCTTCAAGGCCCTGAAGGTGCCTGGGCTGGAGTCAGAGCAGGAGGAGTATGTGGACCCTGTAAGTGTGTACTGAGGGTCTCAAGGTGATGTAGCACACCCCCTTGTCTCTGTAGAGCTCCCTATGCACCAGACCTTGGACCTGACCTCGAGTGATAGGATCACATCTGTGTGTGCTAACAGGGGGGTGAACCATCCCTGAGGTGGTTCCACCTGAAGGTAGTTCAGGACCAGTAGATGAGGATGCCGCAGGGTGGGTCCCACATGTGATGTGGCCTAGTAACATGGCCAGATGAGGTGGGAGAGGTGGTTCTGCAGGCAACTCTTCTCCAAACTTGCTATTGTGTCACTGTTATAGAACATATGTGGGTGGTAATAGTCCACACATTCCCAGATCATGTCCAACAGCATGCATAGATATCCCCAATAACACTAAACAACAGATGTGCAGCAATCACATAGCAAACAGACCACGTGCATATATGGAACTATAGTGGCTCTTAAAATGGCATAGGTTCATAGGTAGATAGTAGGTTATTGGCCCTAGGGCTTATATAAGCCTAGCCAAAAAGGTACCCTGGCTTTTGCCACCCAAGAAAATTATTTTCCTGGGCCCCTGTCGAGCAGAGCCCCAGAGGTGATCCCCGGGGTGAATTTCCTTGTCCCCATCCAATCATCAAGATTTTACTTGAAGAATGCTAATGAGGAGCTTTGTTTGATATAGATAGGAAGTTTGTTCCAGAGTATGGAAAGTCCCTGGGACAGGAATCTATCCCTCCAGTATGTTCTTTTTATTGTGGTGAAAAGGCTTAGTTCCCTAGAGCATGTAGCTCGGAGGTATTGGGATTTCTTTAAGTGGAGCATGTCCAACATCTCTGGGTTTGACATAGCTTTGTATGTTAGGCAGAGGTCGCCTCTGAGTAGGCAATATGCGATGGAGTAAAGCTGGGGTTTTTTTTGAGATGGTCTGCATAGGGCATCTGTTTGAGGCCGATAATCCTCTTTGTGAGGTATTCCTGCAGCCTTTCCAGTTGTTGTAGATGTCTTGTGAGGTACATACCAAAAGGGACATTGTACTCTATAATGGGTCTAATGAGTGATGAGTAGAGGGGAACAATGACGTCTTTTTTCCTTGATGAGAAACCTTTTGTGATTAGGTGTACCACATAGAAGTATTTCCTGACTACTGTGGTGGTGTGATTATCAAAGAAAAGAGTACTGTCTACCTGTGTCCCAAGGTCTCTTATCACACTTTTGGTGTTAAGTAGACTACCACCTATGTGGTAGCTCATGGGTACAGAGGTTGTACCAAAGGGGATGACAATGCACTTTTTGGCATTGAGCTTGAGGACATGGCTTTGACACCAGGTATCTGTCTCAGTGAGACCCTTTTGCAGGATGTCCACATCATTAGGAGTTTTGATTATGGCTCCTAGTATGCAGTCTTCTGTGAACTTCATTAGCCAAAAACCTTCTGTGTTAGCCTGTACTTCAGAAAATTAGATACCAAACAGGAGAAGACACAGGACTAAACCCTGTGGTACTCCACTTGTCACTGGTATGAAGACAGATTTGGAGTCTGCTACTTTCACAGTGTGAGTTCTGTCAGTGAGCCAGTTGGCAACCCATCCTGTGACATAGGGCTTTATACCTAGTTTAGTAAGTTTATCTATAATTCCAGAGTGAGGAATGGTGTCAAAAGCCTTGGCGAGATCTAGATCGGCTGTGTGAACCACCTTACCTTTGTCTACGTCTTTGGTCACTGCTTCAAAGAAATCTATCAGGTTTAGGAGACATGATCTGCCTTTTACAAACCCGAACTGGGTGGGGTCCAGAGTTTGGAGATTACCAATGTCTTTGTTTAGAAGTTCTATGGTGATATATTCCATGGCCTTGCAGACCAGGCTCATTAGGCTAATGGGGTGGTAGTTGCCAGGGTCCATGATGGCTCCTGCTCCTCCTTTGTGGAGTGGGATAACCATCACTGTGTGCCATTCAGTGGGCACAAAGCCTGAGGTGAGGCTATGATTGAACACGGTGCTTAGGTGGGGTGCCAGTTCATTCTGTAGTTCATGTAGAATGCAGCCTGGGATGTTGTCATGTCCCATGGATGCTGTGTTTTTGGCTTTGAAGTGTGTGGTTTTTACCTGTTCAAGCATGATTACAAGAACTTTGCATTCTTCTGGTATAGAGATGGGCCCTTTAGGGGGTGAAAGAGGGGTAAAGTTAGCACTGAACCTATCTGCCAGGATGTTGGCAATATCAGTTGGTTCTGTATATTTAGCGCCATTGTGCCATAACTCAGAGCAGATCTGCATGTTGCCATTGAGATTCTTGACATAGCTATAGAATGCTTTGTGGTTGTCTTTAGAATCAGTGAATATTTTGTTTTTGCAACTAACTGTGGAGGATTTTATGAGGGATCTGAGCATCTCACCAAGGCTAACCAAGGAGTTCCTCCAATTATGGGATTTTACTCTTTTTTCCAACAATTTCTTTCTTTTGTTGTAGAGTTTGTTTATGGCAGGGAACCACCAGATTGGCTTCCTTTTTTGGGGGGATATCATCTTGGTTCTGTTATGGATAGCATGATACATGCACTCATGTAAGTGCTTATAAAGTGCATTTGTGTAGGACTCAGCAGTCATACCTCTCTTGTCCATCTGCATGGGTGTCATGAAGTTTGCCACTTCTGACTTAAGAAGCATGAAGTTGACTTTGGAGAAATTTTTTACGGTGGTTTCCCTAATGGGGGGGGAGACCGGGATGTGGATGTCTAGGGTGATTAGCTTGTGGTCGGATCTGACCAACGAGGAATTGACCTCTGATGTGGAACACCGGTTACCCATGTTGGTAATGTCCAGGTCTAGGATATTGCTGCCCCTGGAGGGGGTGAGGATAAGTTGATCCAAGGCATTGGAATTTATGAGTTCCAGAAAATGTTGAGCAAAAGAGTTGGTACATGAGTTGTTTTCCCAGTTAATGGTGGGGTAGTTGAAATCGCCCATTATGAGCGTGTTGGGTTATACCCTAATATTTTCCAGTGTATCAAGAAATGAGGTGTGGGAATCCTGGGGCATGATGGGGGATTTGTAGCAAGTTACAATTTGGATTGCGGTCTTGGCCAGAGTTAGTTGCAGTTGGATAATCTCGGATACATTATGCTGAGCAACTAGCCTGGAGATGTGGCTATCCTTAATGAATATGAACACGCCTCCGTCTTTAGTGTTTAGGTCCAAGTTAGGTAGCTGAAAGTTGTAGTATGAATTATAGCCTGGTAATGCAGAGGTGCTCTCTGGAGCCTTGAACGATGTCTCTGTCACTGCACAGATGTCCATATTCTCCATTTTAAAGAGTGGCTCAAATGAATGCATTTTGAGGTTTAGACTTCTTGCATTGGGTAGCATTACTGTCAGATTTTGCTTGCTTGTACCTGTTATGGTGGTGAATTTGTCATTTGAATATTTCTAAAAAAGGCACTATAGGGGTGGCAAGGGCCTTAGCCAGTATCCAGAATCCCAAAGTGACAGGTGCAGGCCATCTCTGGCAAACCATCGTGATCTGTTGACCATTTCATCCCAGGCAGACAGATACTGGATCCCCTTAGATTGACACCAGAAGCTTAGCCAATTGTTGAAGTCAATCATTTTGTCCTCGTACTGTGGTATCATTCTGGGTGATTGCAGGATGCTACTCTGGGCAAGGATCATACCTGCCTGGGGTACAAGATCTGAGAACTCCTCCATGTCTCTTTTCATGTAGTCCAGAGAGGTACATCTCAGGTCATTCACACCAATATGGACAATGACAGAGTCATATTTGTACTTGTTGTGGAGGGACCTTAGTGCGTGTGTTATGTGGTGGATCCTGGCACCTGACAGGCAGCTAACAGTAACTTTCTCCTTGTATAGCCTGGTGAGTGGAACAGCAATGTGTCTGACTATAGAGTCACCTATGACTAGAGTGTTGGGTACGTTGTTATGCCTTATGGGCTATGGTTGAGTGGCACACTGAGTTTGTGAGCTATGTGTCATTTGGGTTGTTATGAGGGGTGGAGGTTGCTTGTGTTTCTGCTTTGGAGGTCTCTGTTGCTTGGAAGGTTTTTATTGAGATCCTCAACGAATGTAGGTGTGTGTTTGTGTTTCTATGTGTCTCTTTTGGTGGTGTAGGTTTTGAGAGACTATGTGATGAGTGTGGTATGGTGCAAGTGTTTACCTTCACCTCTTGACTGTCTAGTCTAGTCTTTGGTTAAGAGAGCTTTGCTTCCAGATTGGCTATATAAGTGCATCTCTCACAGGTTGTAGTGTTGGGTGGTAGGAGGAGAGGGTTGTCTGTGTACATGAGGCAATTGCTGCATTGCCCCAAGATTTCCAAATTCATCAGGTAGACAGGAGAAAACACTGGGAGCTGACCATTAGACATGCCTGAATAGGTGCTTATTTATTAAGTACTAAAAACTATTTTCCTCTAGACAAGTGAGGATAGTTGAATGCTGTAGTAATTAGTGCTTACAAAGAGTTCTGAACAAGAGTTGAGCCTAAAGAAACAGATATGAGTGCTAAAACTAAAAAAAAAGTCTAGTTTTAAAAGACAATTTGAAGAGCAGACTTTATGGTGCTGGGAATAGTTTAACCCCATCTAAGCAGCGATGCATAAAGTGTATTTTTTATATAACATTAGCAAATGAGCAGACTGATTTAAGCAAATTAACCAATGTGTCTTTCGGCTTTTGCCAGTGAGGAGTCACCACAGTGGAACTTCAGTCCGCTAATGATCGGCAGTAGATTTTTACATGCCGAGTTGCCAGCTCTGATGCACAACCTTCAATGAAGGTATGCCCATTCACACATATCTCCACACAGAAGACGCTCTAGCTGAGAATCGAACAGGACAATGTCTTATTGTGAGGCGACAATGCTACCACAGCACCACCACCGCAGACCAATAAAAAGCTAAAAACTAAGCCCCATTCCAGCAGTCTTCAATCAGACAAGTTCTAACTGCACATTCTTGCCACTAGGGTGCAGAGGAACCTTCTCCAAAAAAAGATGGTCAGGATTGGTGCTCAAGTTATGCAACCAAAGCTTGATTCAGCAGGTCTGAATTTAGTCTATGCTACAGCAAACAAAGCTACCACTTTCAGAAACAGTTTAAATAAGCAGGCACAATAAGCTTTTAACCAGAAGATCCCAGCTCAGAGGGACAGAATGTACTCTCTCCTTCCGCAAGAGTGCAGACCACACCTTCTTAATGTAAAATAACTGGCCCGAAGCCCACGTGCTTAAACCAGAACTAATACACTTTTAGAATAATAGACATTAAGCCTTCAATCAGCAACTCCCAACTTAGAAGTATGTAAGCTACCTGTCCTACCACAACAGTGCAGACCACAAACCTTCTTAATGTAAAACAACTGGTCTGAAGCCCAAATGCTTCAACCAAAGGCTTAGAATAACAGTTACAATGTAATCAGGCTACTAACAAGCAGTAATAAATGCAGAAGAATAAATGCAATTAAGTACATTTAAGAACAAGCAGCAAAAGCAAAATAAAGTAATAAAGTAGGAAGAAACAGAAATACAGTAAAAACAGATGAATAAAGTGCATTTTTATATAACAATAGAAAACAAGCAAACTGATTTAAACAAATTACCCAGTTAACTAGTAAAAATGTTCAAAACTGAGCCCTGTTCCAGCAGTCTTCAATCAGACAAGTTCTAACTGCACATTCCTGCCACTAGGGTGCAAGGGAACCTTCTCCAAAAAAGATGGCCTGGATTAGTGCTCAAGTTATACAAACAAAGCTAGATTCAGGATGTCTCTATCTAGTCTATGCTACAGCAAACAAGGTGCACCAACTTCAGAAAGAAACAGTTCAAATAAGCAGGCCCACTAAGCCTTTAACCAGAAATTCCCAGCTCAGAAGGGAAGAATCTAGCATCTCCTCCCACAAGAGTGCAGACCACAAACTTTTTTAATGAAAAATAGCTGGCCTGAAGCCAAGTGCTTTAACCAGAACTAATACACTTTTAGAATAACAGACACTAAGCCTTCAATCAGCAATTTCCATCTTAGAAGGATGTAAGTTACCTGTCCTGCCACAACAGTGCAGACCACAAACCTTCTTAATGTAAAACAACTGGTCTGGAGCCCAAGTGCTTAAACCAAAAGGCTTAGAATAACAGTTACAATTTAATCAGGCTACTACCAAGCAGTAATAAATGGAGCAGAATAAATACAATTAAGTACTTTTAAGAAGATGCAAAAACAAAATAAAGTGCAATTTTTTAAGTAAAGTGCAAGGAGAGAGGATGAAGGAGCAGAAGTAAAATTCAGAAAAAATCAAGGTTAAGAACCTAAGTGGGTTGGCTTTCTCAGATGTTCTCTCTGTATTATGTAGAGTGAACACCAGACTGGGAGGGGTGTCCCAGATCAAATTTACAGTAGGGGCTGGGCATGCAGGTAACATTGTCCATAACAGGCCAGCAATGATAGTGTCCCCACAGGGAACATGGCTACAAACACATAGCACAAAGTGTGATACAATACAATATATGTCCCAATGGTAGGTATTCTGTAGCCATACCTATTGAGTTGTGTGATCAGATTATTGTTGCAGATATGGTAGGGGGGACAGAGATGTGTATTAAGAACTATGATAACCTTGCTGTATGAGTTGCTCAGACCTGTTTCCATCTTTATGTCTTTCAGGCAAGATGTCACGTGAGAGATTTCCAGCTTATACAGCGGACGAGAATTAAGTCATCATCACACAACTGGTGCAGCACTACCAGGTGTTGTTTGGCAGAACAGCCTGTGAGCAGCAAGAGCAGACCACCCTGTGGAATGATCTTGTCCAGAGGGTAAATTATGTTGGCCTACATAACTGCAGTTATGAGCAGGTCTGACACCATTGCACTGACCTACTTTGCAATGCTCGTCAGTGTGCTGCTGTAGCCAGGGGGGATCACATCGCAATGGGGGGTCATGCCATCCATCCCATCCTCACACATGTTGAGGAGCTCCTTGCCAGCCTCGCGGTACCTGTCCGCCCACATACAGAACAACTGGCGGAGAGTATAGTGGAGGTGGGTGCTACCCACTCAATGGCAGAGGAGCATGTGGGTAAGGCCACAGGGTACATCAGTAGACCACTGTTGGGTATCCAGCCACATCTGTACAGTTAGATCATGCATATGTGTGATGACATATATATATATATATATATATATATATATATATATATATATATATATATATATATATATATATATATATATATATAGTCTGTTGCTGTGTACTAGTAATAAACAGATGTGCATACGCTGTAGTATTGTAGGCTTGTACTGTTGATGTACAGTAATGCTGCACCCACCCTGTAACAATGCCAGAGCTGTGGCTACTGACATCACATCTCTCACACACTTATGTAGATCCCTCTGGTATACCTTCAAAGCAGCCGCCTGAAGCTAGTGAGTATGTTTTTTTGTTCAGGTTTTCCAATATATCGGTTATGTTATGGCTATGGTATATTCCATACACACATTTAACACATCTACCCATAATGCATGCCATACATGTTCATGCATTGTTGCTGTTAACTGCTCTGCATCAGTGTGGTCACCATGATGGTGTATCTGAAGGGTATGTTAGACTCCTGCAATATAACTCAGATCCTGTCATTGCAAAACGTGTGCACAGAGATGAACATAATGGTGGGACAAATGGCCTATAGTAGGGACATGTGTGAAACATCACCCTTATACAGTGCTATAACAGTGTATATACCAGTATTACAATGGTGACTGTTACAGATCTACACTACGGCATATCATAATACTACGGTCCTTAACCCTTACAGCCTGCAATATGGTCCCAACATGAGCAATGAGTGTGTAATATTTAATTGTAGGTTAGGGCAGGAAATATGGGGAATATATATCTTCACAAACACTGGAAGCAGATGTGTGCACACACTCCAGCTAAAATATAGTGGAAGCAGCTGTTGAGGTCCTGACTGCATGCATTTGTCATGGAAATGCACCTTCCAGCAAGTACATGTCCCCAGTGTCACACAAAGTATTGGTCTGATGTCCATCAAATGTGCACACGTACCTGCAACAGGCATCAGTGGCTTGCCCACATCTTACATGACATGGCATTGGCCCCATACCCAGCAGGCAGCACCCATGAGCTGGACATGTAGCCATACCTCACCATTGCATATACAATGGCAAACAGTGCAGTCATATATGTGGCAAGGATGTATGGGACAGGAATGATGTAGAAAATAAACAGATAGCCATCCAAGACAGATGATGTCACATGTAGCAAACCAGTCATGTAGGCTGGCTAGTAACATGCCAGAACACTTAGGGGGTTGCAGGAATGTCTAGCAAGTACTGGCTGTGCAGTACCCGTGTCAGCAATTGCCTGGACTCTGCAAATGTGTGGTCTATGGGGTAGGGTAATCAGATGTGACAGTTGTACCACAGGAAACATCAGCCAGGCCTCTCTACAGGTAGTGTATGCATAACAGAAGAGGTCCCCAAAAGGCATGCATTGCAATGTGTACTGGTGCACCAAGACCACATTGGAAACCTACAGACAGTATCATGTAAGATACATGTGCTGCACAACAAATGCCTCACCCCACCTTAGGCCCACCATCCCCATCTGTACCATGCCAGTGCCAGTGTACACCTGTATGTTTGCCATTCATTAGCTGGGACTAGGCTGTTACACATGGTGTTCAGTGTTTGGGACACTGCAAACTGACACACATGTGTAGGCCATACTTGTCAAGCATCTGCAAAAAGGCTGAAGGTGGGGAGGGGGGGTTCATCATGACAAACAGTGCACTGCAGAATGGATGCAATGGATGCTACAAATGGCTGCATCTGTACACAGTCAGGGTCAGGAACTGCGGCAGATGTAACCCTGACTCCACAGTGATAGTGACGGCAGTGTGTGAACTCCAACGGATGTGCACATGACATGACCTTGCAATCATGCACAGTTGGGGGACATGTGTAGGGCAGACTGACCATATACTGGCAAATGCAGATGGCCGATGTTAGTATACCCCTGCCAGGAATAGTGACTGCTGTAGTACACATAACAATAGGTGCAAAAAAAATATCATGATAAGGAAGTGCACACATATGCACCCACAAAGCGTATGCATCTCAATCAGCATCAGCACAACTAACACATTTGTTTGACACTGCATTTGATTGTGCAGGACATATGCCACATATCAGGCTCAAGTAATGTTAACATATGCAGTCATGTGGTCCCATGGCATATCAAGGAAGAGAGTGACATATCAATAAGGGTGCATACACTCCCAATAGCCATGGCAAGATTTTACAGTTGTCAGTGTAATAGTATCGTATTGGTCATACATGCACCGCTGATGATGACATCTGTAAATCAGACATTAGGCATTCACAAATTACATCTGTCCGCATACCATCCCAGGTATATGTCGGACAAACACATAGGGGCTGTGATCAGCACAGCAGACATAACTGACACAGTAACACATTCAACAGTGGTGTGTACACCTGTGAGGTATGGTGCACAGTACATGGCAGGGTGCTGAACAAGTGCACAGTGATAGTATGTACATATGTGCAGTGCTTTCCAGGGGAAGGGGCATCACCTACTAACACAGCCCATGCATCACACACATGTATACTGTTGCTAGCATGGATTGATTTTAGTTGCACTGCATGCTGTTGAATACCATATGTTATGCATGTTGTAGTTAATGGAAGTTCTGTGTGTAATATTTTTATACAACCTCACCTGTAAGTGTGTGTGTGTGGAGGAGGGCCATTATTTTTGTCTGGTGGAGTGGAGGGGAGGGTTGATGAATGTAGGATGTGTGTTTGTGTGTGTTTGTGTCCATGTACACACATGTATGATTGTGGGATTGTTCATACATCACTACTTCCCTTTGGAATCATGCAGTACATGGACATGGACAGACACATGAGACACCAGGAATACTTGTCTGATATGTAATCTCAGGACAGCTTGATAGTTTAATAAGGTCTGTAGTATGGAACATGCATTGGTAGGGAAACTAGACACTAGGTATACTGTTAAAATTACAATCAGCAGAAAGGTGAAAGACTACCCACTTATGCAGCACTACAGATGCATTGGGGAATTACTAGACAACACCAGTGAGTGAATCCAAATATTATTGGTGTCCACATAATAAGTTGATTGAGCATCAGATCTTGCATCTACTGAGCAATAGTTATGTATGACACTCCAGTGTGTGACATTATTGAGTGACCGTAGTAGCCCCTAACATACGGGGGCCATGCTTATGATGTTCGGACATACTCAGGGTGAACACTGGATGAAAGCAGTGATTCCTTCTAAAACTGACTCCAATCAAGTCAAAGAGGTAATGGGGTAACAGTTCATGTTTTGTGATCACTTATCTAGGCAATTAGAAGAATGACACGTTAATGATTGGTATTAATGAGTGTAAGTTTCCAAGTGTGATGCAGGATGGGGAACTTATGTGAATAAACTTGGGACAGTCTGTAAACTCAGGGACAGGTAGGTATTATCATGGAATGTTTTGTTTATGTGTGTGTGTGTGTGTGTGTGTGTGTGTGTGTGTGTGTGTGTGTGTGTGTGTGTGTGTTTGTATATACTGTTAAGCAATGACGTACAAGTCTTAAAGTGAATTTCTTCTTTTCTCCTCACAGGTGGCGAGGTGGGTCAGGGTCCCTCCTTCATGCAATCTGATGTTGGTGTCCATACAGACACAGAAAATGATGATAGGTGTGTTGCGGCACAGGCGGGGTTGTCAGAGACTGAAACTGCACCATCGTTTGACATCCCCCTATTATACACCCCATCCCCGCACACAGTCACAGTGCCTATAGATACTTCATCACCAGTGGCCATAGCAGAGAGACAGATGGCAGTTGGTGGCAGTGCACAAGACAATGTGGTATCTATGGCTGTTGTTTCTGGACACAGCAGCCATAGTTGGATGTTCGGCAGGGTACGACATAAGCAGATATACGGTGTGCTTGTGGGGAGCCACTGGTCATTGTGCCCTGGCAGAAGTACCACATCTGGTAACACCAGATGCATGTTTCAGGCTGTTATGGAGGTACAGGCATGTATGGAAAGGTACACCAGATGGGATCTGATGCTGCAGAGGGCTGCTTTTTCAGCTGTAAGTGACATCTGTGATCTTGCAGGTGCCATTCATGATTATACAGAGGTCATGGATAGACAGTTGGGTGAGATGGTGGGCCTCCTCGACCATGGATTGTCCATGCTAGAGTATGTGGTGGGACTGGTGCGATGGCCATGTGGACGTACGTCAGCAACACCAACATCTGGTGGTTGACGTGGATGTGCAAGGACACCAAGCCACTCCCGTAGTGACAGTACCAGCCAAAGCACTGCAGGGGGGTGCTGTCCACACCACACCACAGCAGGCCATGTGCACATGGCTCTGGCCAGTCCCAGGAGGGACCTGGTTCCAGTGGACATATGTCATCATCAGTGGAGAGTAGCATATTGAGGCTTGTACCTGAATATGCCAGTGGAAGCTCTGGCAGGCATAGTTCACAAGTCAGTGGCCGGAGGCAGTGAACTGCACACCCTGCCAGGTATGGTCTGCAGCTGTTCAACAAACATCTGTATAGAGCAGCCACATGGCAGAACTTTGTGCATGCATACCCACACACAGTACAAACACACCTAGGGAAGCTCCGTACCTACACACACCACATCACCACAGCCACATTAGTAACTTACACCCCTCACTCACACACATGGTGTCAAATGTATGGTCCACCGTAGGTCTCTGGCAAACCAACAACACACCCTTCCATATGATGATACCTCTGCCACATCCCTGTCATCCATTACATCGATGCAGGGACAGGCTAATATGGTTCTGATGAACACGGTGACTGTACTACAGTGTAGCAATGTACTGCTGTATAATCTTGTCACCACTATAAACAGGACACGCTGGAGGGATAGATTTCTCTCCCAGAGACTTCCCATACTCTGGAACAAACTATTTATCTATATCAAGCAAAGCTGCTCATTAGCACTCTTCAAGAAAAATCTTGATGATTGGATGAGAACTAGGAAACTCACCCCGGGGATCACCTCTGTGGCTCTGCTCAACAGGGGCACAGGAAAATAATTTTCTTGGGTGGCTAAAGCCATGGTACCTTTTTGGCAAGGCTTATATAGGCCCTAGGGCCAATAGCCTAGTACCTACCTATGAACCTGTGAACATGTTGTCAGCAGTAATGTTTAATGCTTGCATGTCAGGTAGTGTAGCTGTCCAGCCATGATGCATTACAGCTGTTAGTAACACTGAGTGATTGTGTTCTCCATAATGTTATCCATTTGTGTTGTAGGTGTACATGTGTCAGCAGGAAGATGGTCTGCTATCATATCTCACAAGGGGTATGGCACTGTGGTGACACCATGGCTGTGCCATATCTTGGGTACATTTGAACACATGTCACCGGTCTGTATAACAGTTACTGCCTGTGCCACATGGACAGATGACCCCCTGGGACATGTATATTCAGCAACCTGAAGTAGATACCTCCACATACACACACACTCTTACTTGACAACACTGGGGCTAGACCCCTACCTAGGTATGTAGTGCTACTGATGTATGTGGCTTTAATTGCACACACCACACAGCATTTAAGGTAAGGTGTGTTCCAGGTTACACGTTACATGCAGAACATCCCCAGACATGTACAGTATGGTATTGGGGGTTGTAAAGGTTGTATATGGATAATACATAGTGTGACATACCATCATATACACATTAGCAAACACATAACAGTCAGACATAAACCTGAGAGACCTGGGCCTATCGGTGCTAATTAACTTGTCAGTGTGTCCAATGTGTTACAGGTAGGCTGCAAACATCACATGCATAACTGGGGTGGATAGTGTTATCAGTTACCTGTATGGTTGATGGTGACAGTGGTCACCATACAGTGGTACATGGGACATGTACCAGTGGTACCATGGTGTAATGAAAGTATACCCAGCACCCACACCCCACTGTGGATATTGTACGCACTAGAACCCATGATGACACTCTGACATACCCACCATTACACATTGACTGGGACTGCAATACAACCCCTTATCCACCCAAGAGTGCTACTACAGGGATATGCATCTAATACACATGCCACAGGCATAGTAGGGTGATGCATTGTCATGTCTCTCCTATGGGCAGCAATATCACTATCCCAAATACTGTGTGGCAATGCACATTGTAATAGGATTATGTGGCCTTGAAATGCTGTACCCTACATATATACACACATGCACACATACACAACCTTGGCAGAACTCAGTAGGTATCCCACGCCTATCAACCCATTTGTATAACAGTGTTGCGCTGGTACTGCAAGGTCCAGGTAGCCCTTAGGGAGATGAGCATAACAAAGCACATGTAATGTCTGGTACAACAGCAGCCACATCTAACTATGGTGATGGGTGTTGCTGTGGGTGCGAACGGCCTCTGGGTATTCCCAACTACAGCTGTACTGTCACACAGACACTGATATCCTCAGTAATGCACACATACACATTTGTCAGTATTGGGGTGCATTGGTGAAGGTGTTCAGAGGTGCGAACCAGGCTATTGTCCATGTAGAGATGGGAAGTGTAGGGGATGTGTGTACACTGGTATCATGTCACCTGCCATGTGCCAGCAGGCAATCTATCTACAGCCACCACTGTGGTGACCCTCAGGGTGAGAGTGACATGCATCAGTCAATCCTCTGGGTGCCTCCTGCAAATGGCTGGTGAGGTGCTCAAGTTGACATATATGCAACATGTATTACATAACATGGTTAGAGTCTGTCTTGGAGACCTGTACCCAAGCATGTTCTGTTGACTGTGGTAGTCTAGTGGAGGTATCCATGGCATGTAGCGCATACAGGGTGTTGTGTCCTATCTGTGCCAGTTATAACATAGCTGGGCAGACATGTCAGTGCCAGTCAAGCCTAGGTTGCTTGTATGTATCCAAGCTGGATACCTGATATCTGCACATCAGTACATGGACTGAAAGACATCAACTCACCAACTAGCTATGCAGCAGGATGAATGTGTTGACAGATAGACGTCAGACACCAATAGGTATGCCATTACTACATGATGGCAGCCCTCACTGACATGTGCTATACAGACAATAGTCTACAGTTAATTTCCACTTGTCAGATCATTATCCAGTAGGAAATATATAATGTGACACAGCTCACACACCAGGAACATGACAGTGAGGACTCAGAGTCCATCTATGTATGCAGGAGTGTTTGTTGCCAGTACTGCAATTAGCAATCACTCTTGTTTGGAAAAGCACTGTCAACAGTAGTAACATCATGATAACTACATGCCAGTGTGACTGCACATAACCTGGGATATTACCCTTGTATGTAACACATTCACATGGATAAGAGTGTTGTACAGGTCATATATACTCAAGTGTCCCAGACAAGAGACTCACACCCCTTGCTACTGTAATGAGAGCACATAAACACATGTTATGTACATGGCATAGCATACAACTATTGCAAATGTTATTACCCTGCTATGTTATCAGACTGGGATGTGAGCACTGGTTATCAGGGCTGAGCCATGCTTTGCAGGTGTCAGCATTGCTGCAATATAACAGCTAAGCACATTTGCACACTGATAAGCGAAGCCTACATGGTGTAAGCTCTCATACATTAAAATGTAGCTTAGCACCACTTAGCTTCACACAAACCCATGCAAACATGCTTAAAGCTGCTCAAAACTGCCTTAACCCCTCTACCTCCAATAACCCTTGTTCTACCCAGCAACAAAATAAACAGCCCTTGAACCCAGGACCCTGTACACTTATAGTCACAACAGTTAACCACTACACTATGATAGCTGTGAAGACAGTTGTTGTTTTTCCAATACATCTGTCAGTGGACATATTGAATAGTATTGAACAATTGCTGTGACTTTAACAATTGTACTGTACTTGTTAGTGATATTACTGTTGCATCACATATGTTGTTATATCTAAATATAGACATATCAGATACATAACGTGTGATACATCTGGGAAAGTGTACACAACAGTAATGTTTATACATGACAAGGATATGGATATATACATTCACATATGTAGATATATGTCTACATGTACATACACATAAATATTCATATATATGTATTTATACACATCTGTATAGTGCATCCTATATATAGTCAGATAGTCAGTTATATATATATATATATATATATATATATATATATATATATATATATATATATATATATATATGCATATATATCTATTTATGTCAATATATATGTAGATATCCATAACTATATGTGCATATATATCTATATATCTGTATATGTGTAGACATATATAGATGTGCATATGTATATATATATATATATATATATATATGTGTGTGTGTGTGTGTGTGTGTGTGTGTGTGTGTGTGTGTATGTATATGTATATATATATATATATATATATATATATACACACAGATATATATCCATATATGCATGTAGATATGTATATGTGTATTTATCTATATAGATATATGGATATATCTATCTATTTATATATATATATATATATATATATATATATATATATATGTGTGTGTGTGTGTGTGTGTGTGTGTGTGTGTGTGTGTGTATATATACACAGATGTTTACCATATGTCCAAAACATGGAGTGGAGTCATACCTCAGCACCAGTAGTCACAACCTCTTAGTGCAAGGGGATGTCATGTACGTATAGCAGGTATATATGTTGACTTTTGCTACTGTAACAAGGTTGTCTTAACAGACATGTTGTGTGTGGGAGGTCACATCTGCTATTGGCATGTACTCCATCAGTTACTGACAGATATCCTAAGGACATCATAGTATAGTACCAGTGATAGCACAGTAATGATCCTGTGGACTACAGCAGAGATATGACCAATATATGTGGACAGACTGGCACACTCTGGTCAGTCCAGAGGTATACACAGATCCCCTTAGTGCGAGACATGTGGACCAAGCCTGGCAATGTGGATGTGTACATGGGTATATCATGTAAATACAGGACTATATATGCCCACACAGTTTATGCATTCATACACTCCTGTCTGTCCTGACACTTAATAACTGGTGGTGTAGAGGTCACATGGCCACATACTACCCAGTAGTTAGTGACATACATCTGTACAGCATCCCAAAGCTTTGTCAGAAATACTCAACAGTTATGGTGACCCAGCAACAGTACATCTTGCAAGTATCTGGACATAACATCACACTGCGTAATTACACTAACCTGCTGGGCATGTAACAAAGCACTGCGCAAACTACAGGCAGACTGCCAATACACTGGCCTACATTTCATATGGGGGAATACACATGTACCTGCAAATATAGCTGGCTCTACAGGCATGTCACAGCACAGAGTAACAGACACCTGTGTGAAAGTGCATACCCACAACCAATGTGAACACAGCCACAGCTACATATGGTACTCAAGCTTACTATTACACTATATGGACTGTCTAATCAACACCATCCTCATATGTGCTACTCACACACTAACCCTACGTATATTTGGTCATGACACAATGTGGTCCAATGCCTGTCTGCGGTGTAGGACATGTGAGTGCTTGGCCCTACAAACATGTGAGCCGATAAGGTACCATACACTGGAGCGGCATGTAACATCAGATAGAATAGGACCAAGTACAATGACATCTACCACAGTCTGTACGCAGGCCAAGGTACGTATTTGCAATACACATACTGTCGACAATCACCATAAGTACACAGACCCCACTACTGTACACACAACCACAGAATACCTAGGTTATATCCTCAGAAATAATCCCTTCTATACATAACATGTCTAGCAGTCTGATATCTGACTGGGTTGTTATCAGGTATGATGTCAATACATAATGGTGTACAGAACATATGCACCTCTTACTGCATGACATATGTACTCTCATACATTTATTGTTGTAACAAGGTTTGTTGTGACATATGTCCTATGAGGAATATGACATCAGTAACTCTCATGGCTGTCACCATGTACTTACTGCAATCCTCAGACTATGCTTCTGCAGTTTTAAGATAGGTGAACTGTGAGTAACACGAGACACATAAGACTCCAGACATTGGCCAGTCTGCAGATAACCCTACAAGTGGGTGTTTCCTTAAACACATAACACTGTCATGACAGGTATTAAATCATGTAGACCAGCCATATCCACACAAACCCTATTAAACCAACATTACTCCAAATGCAGAAGAGCAACACTTACATTCCGTAGTCATGTCTGGAACATCCTCCTCCTGTTTGTTGGCCTGTCTACACAGTGTATGTTGTTAGAGATATATCCCACTACCATCTGTGATGCTGTTTGCCAAACACTGACATGACGTCCTGCTCACAGTGAATGAAAAGGGCCAAAACCCACATGATGTTCCTAGTTATAGGAGTGTGTTTCCATGAAATTGGCTATGGGAATTTTACCACAGCTGTCCCACATGCAGTCAGCTAGTGGGGGACTGTAAATTGTGCAGAGGCCATCAGCTGATCATGAGCATCCCTTACAAAACACAAGCTGCTGCCTAAGCAAAGCAGGTGTACTTCTCCTCACCCAACAGAGAGGGAGTGAGAGAGACAGACAGAGACAAAGTAAGACAGGGAGGGGGTGGGAGAGTAAACCCTAAGCATGTTTGTGTCACACACTTACTGATATGGGGTTTCAAACCCCTGCCTGAGTATGCATTGTTATCACATGTCTATGCAATTATTGTATGCACCACAGAGCTTATATGTTGGGGAACTGTCCAAAGGTATATTCGATGGTGAGTGACATCTGCAACAGTGATAAAGGAGGGATAAGGTAGGTGTAGTACATGTGCCTGTCCACATGAACAGGTGTCATGGTCAAAACAGCCACACTCTCTCAGGGACTCACACACATTATCACAGTTTACAGGGTCAGGATTAGACTTCCAAACTAACTAGTTTGCCACAATACAGTAAAATGCAGGTATCATATGCACCACAGGGGTTATCAGGATGATATATGGGCAATGGGAATGCCAGGGTGTCTGACATCTGAAGGCATGCTTCAGTAGGCCAATGGGAGGTGTAGTGAGTGTGTGTGAATGGTGTCGAAATCATTATACTCCACACACAGACACAGGTTGCAAGTACTGACATGTATTGGTGCATTGCTTTACAGGTGTGTAGTGGTTGACTGTGTCAAAAGGCTGTACAAGGCTAGGTAAAGGGTATACCTTGGCATCAGACCACATGGCAATGGTCTGCTGTGTGGCTCAGGGGTGTAGTGTCTGGATTGGCCCACACAGGTGGGTATTGTATTCACCATCCAGTCATCTGGGTTACTATTGTGGGTGTCCAGTGCTGTACAATGCTTGCCATGTATGTGTTCTATAGTCCATGACATGGGCAGTGTCTGGGATGTGCACACGTCCCACATGCATGTTCTATGACATGTGGAATTGTACCTGGGTTGTCTGGGGCAATTTGTGTACACAGATTGTTACCATCAGATGTGCCATTCCTGGCCTCCTGTGGTGAGAACTGGCAATGGACACCAGGTTGACCATGCACCTATATTCACAGCATGATACAGGTATTCCCTGGTGTCAGTGGCATCTGTCCATACAGGGCATGTGTATAAGGCATGGTATGTCCTTTGTGGGTTACATTTGCTTGTTCTACAGTTGTTGCAGGTGTCCAGTGGGGAACATAGTGAAGGAACACTGTATGCAATTATGTGCCTGTTGTAGTGGTGGGACAGGGTGCCACGCCCTCTGTAGTCCACTGTAATCACACCATGGTTACTATCTGTGGGCAATATGCTGGGAACTGCCAACATAATGGTTGTTGCCAAGCCGAGTGTGTTTGTGTATGAGACATGGGTTGAGAGTGGTGTCTGGGTAATACAAGGGTTGCCTATATTGTTTGCCAGGCCTTCATGTCAAATGTAGGGGTATGGATTGTCTACCCCAGCCTCTCTGCTATTTGACATCTGTTATACTTGTAAGGTGGATATTGTGACATACAATAGGCCCACCATATAAGAAATTTGCAAAACCCACTCCACAATGAGTCCAGTTGTTACACACTTACAGTTACCTCCACACAGGATACGAATGACAAACACATACAGACCAAAGTCTCACAGTTGCCATATCTGGGAATAGAACTCTTACCTAACTAGTGCATCACACTACAGCATTACACAGTTATAGCACACACCATGGAAATCACTGGGTTATGCTTTCCCCAAAGGTGTATTTCAAAATGATTGACATCAGCAGGCTTGCCAAAGTAGGGCAATGAAAGGTGTGATGACTGTGAATGGCCTCAAAAGCATTGCTCCCTTCACAGACAAACAAACACACATGCAAACATCTATACTTGCCCTCTCTGGGGATAGAACTCCTATCTAACTAGTATATTGTACTACAGCATTACACAGTTGTTGGACGAGCCACAGAGATTACTGTGTTATTTCTTTGCCAAAGGTGTATTTCAAAGTAAATGACATCAGCAGGTTTGCCAAAGTAGGACAATGGAGGTTGTAGTGACTGTGAATGGCCTCAAAAGCAGACAAACAAATACACTTGCCACGTCTAGGATGCACCACAGAGATTACTGGGCTATTCCTTCCCCAAAGGTGTATTTCAAAGTGAATGACATCAGCAACCCTGTCAAGGTTGGGCAATGGAAAGTGTAGTTCATAGGTTCATAGGTTCATAAGGTGATACTAGGCTATTGGCCCTAGGGCCTATACATGTCTAGACATAATTCCCTGGCTATGTCTTCCCACAATATTTACTTCCCTGAGCCCCTATCTAGCAGGGCAGCTGACATGATCCCCGGGATCAATTTCCTATCTCCCATCCAATTGTCCAGGTTCCTTTTGAAGAGGGCCAAAGAGGCACTCTGCTTGACATGTATGGGCAGTCCATTCCAGAGTCTGGGGAGTCTCTGGGTCAGGAACACATCCCTCCAGTATGTATTGTTCATTGTGATGACAAGATTTGGATCCCTGGAGCATGGCTTTGAGGGTTTGGAATTCTTTAAGTGTATCATGTCCAACAGCTGTGGGTTTGACATGGCATGGTATGTTAAGCAGAGATCGCATCTGAGAACACAATACTTGACAGAGTATAGCTGTATGATTTTCAGATGGTCAGCATAGGGCATCTGGTTTATGCCTGTGATTCATTTCATGAGGTATGTCAGCATCCTCTCTAGTTGTTGCAGATGTCTTAAGAGGTACATATGTAATGGGCCATTGTAGTCTGTACTGGGTCTACGGAAAGATGACTACAGTGGGACAATGGCCTCCTTTTCCTTGATGTAAAGCCCTTAGTGGGAGATGTGCCACATAGGTGGGTTTCCTGATTGTTGTGGCAATGTGGTTATCAAAGGTGAGACCACTGCCCACCTGTGCCCCTGAGTCTGTTATCACACTTTAGGTGTTTAGTGTACTGCCACCTATGTGGTACTTCACAGGTACATGTCCCTTCCCAAAGGGGATAACTATATATTTCTTGGCATTGATCTTGAGGTCATGGCTCAGGCACCAAGCATGTCTTTCTGTAAAGCCCTTCTGTAGAATATCAACATCATGTGGTGATTCAATATTGGCTCACAATGTGCAGTCATCTGTGACCTTTGTTTGCCAGAGTCCCTTACTGTTGGACTTTACTTCAGAGCAGTAGATGCCAAACAAGAGAGGTGCCAGGACTGAACCCTAAGGTACTCCAACTTTCACTTGTCTGGGGCTGTGGTTGATGTCACCTACATTTACAGTGTGGGTTCTGTCAGTACAGCAGTTGGCAGCCCATTGGGCGATATAGGGATTAATGGCCAGCTTGATATATTTATCTATGATTCCAGATTGGGGGATGGTGTTGAAGGCCTTGGCGAGGTCCAGATAGGCTATGTGAGCCACTTTACCCCTGTCCACAGCTCTGGAGATGGATTCACAGTTGTCATTCAGGTTGAGGTGACATGACCGGCCCTTCACAAACCCAACCTAGTTAGGGTCCAGTGTTTGCAGGTTGCCAATGTCTTTGTTTTAATTTCCATGATAATACATTCCATGGCCTTACAGATTAGGCACATCATACTGCTGGGGCTGTAGTTCCCAGGATCCAAGGTGGATCCCCCCTTGTGGACTGGGATCATTGTAGTTGTGCGCCACACAGTCAGCATGAAGCCTGAGGTGTGGCTATGATTAGACATGGCATGTAGGTGAGGTGCCAGTTCAGTTTGTAGCTCATGTAGTACACAGCCCAGGATGTTGACTGGTCCCATGGCTGCTGTTTTCATAGCTCTGTAGAGTGTGGTTTTTACCTATGTGGCTGTTATTAACAGAATCTAGCAATCTTTCTGCATTAAGATGGGCCCTTTGGGGGTTGGGAGGGGGATGCAATTGGCACTGAATTGATCTGCCAGGATATTGGTAATATCGCTGGGAGCAGTATATTTAATACTATCCTATTGTAGCTCACAGCAGTTCTGAGCATTGCCATTTAGATTCCTCACATAGCTATGGAACGGCTTGCAGTTGTCTTTGGCATCTTTGGCTATATTATGTTCGTAACTAGCTTTATTGGATGCTGTGAGGGATCTCTGTTTACTGTAGCTGGTAAGGGAGCATTTTGCATCCTGGAAATTCCCGTTTCTGCAACAGTTTTCTCCTTTTGTTGTACAGTATGTTTATGGCAGGTGGCCACCACATTGGCTTCTTTTATTGGTGGGGAGGGTCTTGGTTCTATATTGGATGGTATGATTCATTCACGATTGGATGTGTTTGTACCGTGCCTTCGTGTATGATTCAGCAGTTGTCCTTTCAGTTCCCATCTGCATGGGTGTCATGATGGTCATCACATCTGACATGTGTAGCATGACATTGGCTTTGGAGATATGTATTATGGAGGTTTCCTTACTGGGGTGTGGGTGAGGGATGTTGATGTTAAGGGTGATTAGCTCATGGGCAGACCTGACCACCGATGGGGTGACTATAGGTGTGGAGCATTGATTTACCATGTTGGTAATGACCAGGTCTAAGATATTTGAGCCCTGGTGGGACTATGGTTTACTTGATTCAGGGCATTGGGAATTATGACTTCCAATAACCATTTGGCACATGTGTTGGCACACAAGTAGTTTTCCCAGTTAATGGCAGGGTAGTGGTAGTCACCCAGTATTAGAGTGCTTGCTTGTATCATAATATTTCACAATATGTTTCAAAAGCTGTAGTGGGTATCATGGAGCATGGTGGGGAATCTGTAGCAAGCTATACAATTTGAAAAGCAGTCCAACCTACTGTTAGTTGCACTGGGGGTATTTCAGACACATTCTGTTGGGCAAGTAGCCTGGTTTTGTGAATATCCTTGGTGAATATGGACACTCTTCCACCTTTACTGTTTTGGTCCTGGTATGTTAGCCAACAGGTGCGGTGACAGCTGTACCTGGTATTGCAAGGGTGCTCTCTGGGGCTTTGGATCTGGTCTCTGTTACTGCATAGTTATTGATGTTCTCCCTTTTTAGGTGTGTGTAGTGACTGTGAATGGCCAAAAACATTGATTCCTACACACATACAGAGTTTCACAGTTGCCATGGCTGGAAATAGAACTTCTACCTAACTAGGATAGCACACTACAGCATTACACAGCTATAGCATGCACCACAGAGCTTATTGAACTATGTCTTCCCCAAAGGTGTATTTCAAAGTGAATGACATCAGCAGCCTTGCCAAAGTAGGAAAATGGATGTTGTAGTGACTGTGAATGGCTTCAAAAGCATTGATCCTAACACAGACAAACGAACACATGCACAGACTTTTACAGTTGCTATGTTTGGGAATAGAACTCCTACCTAACTAGTATATCACACTATAACATTACGCAGTTATAGCACATGCCACAGAGATTATTGAGCTACTTCTACCCCAAAGGTGTATTTCAAAGTGAATGACATCAGCAGGCTTGCCAAAGTAGGGCAATGGAAGTTGTAGTGACAGTGAATGACCTCAAAAGCATTGATACCTACACAGACAAATGCACACACAAACCTTTACACTTGCCATGTCTGGGATTAGAACTCCTACCTAACTAGTACATTACACTACAGCAGTACATAGTTATAGCATGCACCATGGAGATTATTGGGTTACTCTTCCCCAAATGTGTATTTCAAAGTAAATGACATCAGAAGCTCTGCCAAAGAAGGGCATTTGAAATTGTAGTGAATGTGACGGGCCTAACAAGCATTGATCTCTAAACAGACAAAAACACACACACACTCACACACACACACACACACACACACACACACACACACACACACACACACACACACACACACACACACACACACACACACACTCACACTTGACATGTCTGGGATTAGAACTCCTACCTAACTAGTACATCACACTACAGCATTAAGCAGTTATAGTATGCACCATGGAGATTACTAGGCTACTGTTTCCCCAAAGGTGTATTTCAAAGTGATTGACATCAGCAGCCCTGACAGAGCCAGGCATTTGAAATTGTATTGAGTGTGACTGGCCTAAAAAGCATTCATCCCTACACAGACACACACAAAGTTGCCATGTTTGAGATAAGAACTCCTACTTAACTAGTACATTACACTACAGCATTACACTGCTATAGGAAACACCACAGAGATTACTGGGCTACTACTTCCATAAAGGTCTATTTCAAGGTGAAGGCATCAGCAGGCTTGCCATAGTAGGGCAATGGGGAGTGCAGTGTGTGTGCATGGGCCATAACCCATTCATTTAGAGGAAGACACACAACACTCAGGCACACACAGGCTTATATTCCACAGGTACATATATGCAACTGCTAGATGACTACTGACTTGTACAGTCATGTTACACAGCATAAGCACCAGAGACACTATATTGCTGAGGGATACCAGAGGCAAATGTCTATGGTGATTGCCATTAGCACATCATGTGGTTTTAGCCAATTGGATGTGTACGGGGAGCGACAGTTCTCATGATGTCACTCTCTTCCACACATCAATGTATGTGTATTTTTGGCCTATTATAGTGTGTTGTCCTTGGATATATGTATGTATTCCTATCCAGTGTGTGTGCAAAGTATGACTGGTGTGTACTGAGGAGTGTTTGGACGTACATCTGTGACTCTCAGATGTATATAGTCAACTGTTGTTGCCAGACATGGGCTTAATTTCTGTAAGTGGGTGAGCATGCCCAGTATGATCTTCTGTATTAAATGTGTGAATCCATTTCAGGATGATTGTACTCCAGGCTTTTGTGTTCTACATCTACAGCTAGCAACCTGTTTCTGTGGGATATCTGTAGATCCGTTGACAGTATGGGGTCATAATGGCAAAGGATAGTGGGTTACTGTATGTAATTGTGTCTGTGCTGCTTCTCCTACATGTTCTTGGTGTTAGCAGAGATATTTGGACATAGGTACTGCTTTACACTGTGATGTTTTATGTCATCAAGTACTGTCAGGTATACATATTAGCTTGCAGTGATGTCTTGGAGAACACATGGTGAATGCAGCTGTGTCCAGCATTGTGGTCAGCAGCCTACATATTCTTGCACAATCATGACATTCTGGTGCAGAAGCTGCAGACACTTGATACTGGATCTGTGTAAATGGTTCAGCACTTTGGTACAGTGATGGCTGAGGATCCCATGCTTGTACATCCATTGACATGTCAGTATGGCCATATCCTGCTGTGGCCATGCCTCACAGCTGTACAGATTCACACAGGTTACCCAGAAGCAGGGGTCATAATTCTGGACATTACCCCTTCACATTGTGGTTTATGAGCAGGTTTGTAGCCACACATTATTGTGTTTGCAGCCAGGAATAATATGTGCACACGGCTGAGTTTCGGACTTCACATACTCCATGCCGCCCATGCTCCTACCCTCCCTCTATTATTCTATCCTCTTCCAAACATTATGCAAACATTATCTGATATGTTACCTATAGTTATCATCTCATCCCAGCAGTAATTTGGTGTTGGTCCACAGTTCATGCAGTAGGACATGGTGAACATTTTACTGAGATTTGTAAACATGGTCTTGGATTTAAGTTCTGTGGACTGTGTTGTATTGTTATTTGGGAGTCCATGACATAACATACATTAGAAGAATGGGTGAGACACAAGCCTTTGGCAGAGGATGGTAGACCATTTGGTAGTGATGCAGGCCAGCTGTAGCAGGCTGTTGCATTCTGTCACTCCTACAGTCCCAGAGTGCAATACACTATATTCCCCTGGGGTGACAGGGTAGGTGTGCAAGGTGCTCATGCCAATACTTTCTGTCATTATTGATCCAGTGGTGTGGATGCTGCAGGGTGCTGCTTACAGCTAGGGACACACCTGCATAGGACACCTGTTCTGCATGCTGCATTCTTTAGCTATTGCTATACAGAGGTGGGGATCATATTGTGCTCATTCCCAACAGCAAGGATAAGGCCATAGAGGTACCTGTTGTTGATGGTGGGGTGAGCTGGGTGCATGTGTGCTATGGACACTACTTGCATCTGACTCACAGATATGCATGGGACATTCCACTTATGCTGGCTTGTGCAGGGACATCAGCTGTTTCTCAATACTTTATATATATGACCATTGTGGTCTGCCAGTATTTGGCCAGATGACATCAGTATTCCCTACTACAAGCCCAAATAATGTGCTGCTAACCTGTATGTACAATTCCAAGGTTGTGTCCATTTGACAGTTACATATTATACACTGTCTGTCTGGGGTACTTCCCCCTGTGTACTGCTTGTATGTCCGAGCCCACATTCATGCCATGTCCATCTTTCAGATGGTGACACATATTACTTCCAAACATTTACTATGGCTTACTGCTGGAATGTGTTTTGCTGGGAAGCATTGTTTTGGCACTGCAGTTGTGAGAACTTGACACTGTCATCTGCAGAACTGGCCAATGGCCACCAGGACAAACCTCACCAGTATACATACTGACCACTCTCACATAATATACAACACACACCAACCTAACACACACAGCCCTGCATATATTGTACATGCTGCAATCTATCCTGCTACCTTGGCCAGTTCAGGTAATCTGCACACCACTGTTATTATACCTACACATACATGTTACTACATTTCTACAAAGGACTGGGGAAAACCTGACTGTTACTACATTTTTATATAAGGTTGGCGGGGCACACCTGACTGTTACTACATTTCTACATAGGATTGGGGGGCACACCTGACTCTTACTACATTTCTACATAGGATGGGGGGGCACATCACTGTTGCTACATTTCTACATAGGATTGGGGGGCACACCTTACACTTGTACATGTTTGCTATGACTGTACTGGTATTTCAGGTACTCAATTTCATTCTGTACTCTGACCTATCATGCTGACTAGAGGCAAATCAGTGTACTACAGGTCTTAGGTTTGATTGACCTACATTTCAGTTTCTGACTTCTTATCCTTCAGAACTAACATCCCACTGCCTGACCTGTTGTAGTCTATCTGGGTAGGTCTGGGGGGTTTGTTCTTCATAGCCATCAATCAGAGGCCTTAGCACAGCCTTTGGTTGTGTTTGTCAACACCTGTCCTGCTGGCTGAGACTGTTGTTGGGCATGTGAGCCTCCCTGACTGGCATGTGTGTGTCCTATGGACACACATGTGGCCCAGCACATTTACTGCAGTGTGTTTTGTCACCTTGTCTAGTACTGGCTACTATGGTGACACCAGAATGTGTTACAGATCTCATGCTGCCATTATAGGTGTCTAGTATCTACTGGCATCCCATTCATCAACCTGATTCCCTTGCATGCTCACATGCATACCAGAGATGCAGGTACAACACATACTACCCCATTTGGCAATTGACAGGAAGAGTGACTTACCTTGTGGCTGTTCCAATATTGAGAATGGTGCTGGAGGGCTGACTATGTCGGATGCACATAATACACTCCCTATACACGGTTAAACACAGGCAGTGTCATATTTGGCATCCCTTTTACTGTATGTGCAAGTCAGAGAGAGGTGCCATTCCCTGGGTTCCTACTGTGCCAGTGTATGTGCTATGCATTGCCTCTTTGTTATGGCCTGGGCCTACTGGGCATGCCTCCTTCTGCCTACTGGGGCAGGCTCAGGTTGTTCCTCCTCTGAGTCACTCTGTGCCTGTGCAGGCCTTGGCAATGATGGGGGCTGTGTGGCCCTGCCCTGTGCTGTTCCTGCTGCAGCTGTTTCATCAGATCATATTGTGTAGCATGGTACATACGATAACAATTTGGGTACATGTAGCTGATGAGTATTGCAAGGCTCCTCCAGATGTGTCCAGGCACTGGAACCGTGACTTGAGCATCCCAAACACATGCTCTGTTATGATTCTGGTCTGTGTGTGTGCCTCATTATTGAGTTCTTGTTTGGGTGTGTGTGCATTTCTGATGGGTGTCATCAGCCACGGTTCCAGTGCATAACCAGCATCCCTCACTAGGTTGCCATAAGGGATGTCCCCACTGGCAAATCACTGGTGCAGCTGTGTCAGATGCCAGATGTGGGAGTTGTGATAGCTTCCAGGGCAGCCAGCACATACATTCATTATAATGCCCTGGGCATCGCACATGACCTGGCAGTTGATGGAGCAGAAGCCCTTGTGGTTGATGTAAACCCTGCCCCGCTCACCCGCTGGTGCTTTGATGCATATGTGAGAGCAGTCTATAGCATCCACTACCACATGGTATACTGCTATTTGGTGGAAGAGACACATATTGCTGGCCAATGCCTCACAGCTGTTGTGGAAATATATGTGCTCACCGGCATGTGCTGACATGGCATCCAGGAACTGGTGGAGTACCCTGGATGCTGATGCCTGTGAGATCCCCTTGATATCCCCAGTTGGCCTTTGGAAGGTATCTTTGGCTAGTATTCTTAGGCTTACACATACCTTGGTATCCACTGGGATGGGTTCCCCTCTGTTGGTTCTGTGTGTAAGGTGTGGCCAGCACAGCACAACAATTTGCTGTAGGAGGTCCCTGTCAACCCTATAGAGCTCCACTATCTCCAGCTCATGTAGCCCCTAGTAGGTTACACTGGGTCTGTACACTCTTCTCCTTCTCCTCACTGTGGGTTGGTTGTCAGCATTCTCATCCTCACCACCCTCAGCCTCATCCACATGTTGATTTATGATAGCTGCTGCAGCCCCTATCATTTTGTTGCTTTTGTTTAGTAAAATGTTCCCACTTGTGTACACCGGTGATGTAGAGTTTGTGGGAAAAACCAGTGAGAAAGGTGTTTCCATAGTTTATAGTGGTGTGCTTGGCTGGGCTGGACTGCTGCCTGTTGAATTGGCTGATTCTGATATATTTCACCTGCCAGCTAAGCTAGTTCTCCTTGATTACCTTCCTACTGCTATTTTCCCTTCCCATTGCCTTCCTGTTTAAGTTCGGAGGCACACTGCGCAAACACAGTGCTCAGATGTGCACGGAGCTCCTATTTCCTGGTTTACTTTTTTTTTTCCTTTAAAACATGGCATGCAGCAAGCACACCTCTTTAGGCAATGTAAAGAGTGCTAGGCAGCCTCAGGCACAACCCCTTGCTTAGCTCTGCTAAGCTCAGGGCAAACTCTAGCCATAGGGCTCCAATAAGTTTACAGTATGCCTGACAAACCCCTCTATGATGTCAGTTAGCTCTTAGGCTTGCACCATGGTCTTCCTGCATGGACACGGTTGGGTGCAGACTAGCCATGAGGGGGGATCTATGATTCAGTATCATTCCCCTCATTTGCATAGGATTGCCTGTTTTATGCCTATTTACAAGTTTGACACTGAGCCTTCCCCCTTAGCAACCACTATTCACTGGCCATGTTGTCTTCTGCCTGCCATTGAGTATAATGGCAAAATTGTGATTTTGGATAGAATGCTTATTTTAAGTTTTTTTGTCATTTTTGGCCCAATGCCATTTGTGCGATGCTGCCCTATGCTTAAATAAGCAAAACCAGCTAAAAAAAATGAAAGTTATTTTTTTGGCAACTGTTTTCGATGGTTTCCACATTATATACACCCTTTATTTGGTGCTGTCATGCTCTGTTTTGTAGTTTGTAGAAATGTTCTTGGTTACTAACTTGAGTACATTTCTGTGGAATATACTAGTCCTGCATGGCTGGCTGCCAGCTTCCTGGATCGCAAATTCACCTCATCTGCATGGTTTTCACCTGCAAATGGGGTAATTTGCATACAAGAGCTGTGTCCATGCAGGAATAGTGCAGGAGCACTTGTGCACGTCCCAGAAGCTTATTGCCAGATCCCATGGCCATATTGCCTCCAGCAGCTCCTGCACTATTCCTGCATGCCTTGTATAGCTTGCTGAATCCTGGGTTTAATATTAGTATTCAATCTAATGTACTTAGCAATGTTTCTATGACCAAAACAAGTAGTAATAGTGACAAAGGGCACCCTTGTTTAGTGCCTTCAATAACTGTAATTAATTTAGAAGTATATGTTCCATTTTTTATGCAAGCAAAGGATTTTCATAAAACGTTTTAATCAATCATATAAAACTATCTTAAAAATTATATTCCTCTACAGTTGATAACAAATAACCCCAGTGAACTGAATCAAAAGCACTATTAATTTCTACACTTACCAAAGTCAGGCTTCCTTTTATAGCATTAATATAATCTATTATTTTGAGTATGCTTTTAATATTGTCAAATGAGTTTATATTCATTATAGAACCACATTAATCTTCATTTATCAGCAAGAGTAGAAATTGTTTAATTCTATTAGCATATATTGCCATAAAAATCTTATAGTCAGTCCCTGGGATTCAGTAAAGTTCCGTGAAGGAATAGCTTATTCCAGCATGGAAGCAACCATTTAGGAGCAGCATGGCAGTGTGCCATGCATAGTAATCAAGCCACACTGCTTCTGCTCCTAAACAGACATGGAGCATGGACAAGTGCAGGGGGTGTGTCGGAGAGCAGAGCTCTCATAATACACATGCCCCTGCACTAGTGCCATCTGGCAATAACAATGAGTGAGAATGCTCATAGGAAGTTGCATACCGCCCAACTGTACAAATCATAGCATAATGTCCACACATTTGTTGCCCATACAGTTGGCCTGTATTCCAGTTGTACCCTGAAATCACGGGATGATGTCAGGAATGAAGCTGTGAAATAATGGCATACATATGACTGTCATACACCAAAACCGACAGAAAACCTATATTAAAACCAATTCTGTTACTCTAGCAACTGTCCCAAGTTTATAAGAGCAATAATTAAAATATCAGCAGGAAAAAAGGCAATGAGTGCACCATGAGCTGAAGTCAAAAGTAAAGTATCAAGTAAATCCAAAAGGTCTTCTTTGTATTTAAAATCGTTTATTACAAAAGATAAAACTGCAGGAGATAGCAAGTTGTGGGCCAAGCAGTTACCCAACGCTTCATCAGACATAAAGAAAATGCTGAAACTTTCCTCTTATAAAGCATTAATTGTCATGATGTCATTAGTAAATTGAAAGTTAAAATTTAAAGAAACAGACTTACAAACATAAAATGTGAAATATAAAATATAAAATATAAAATGCATTCTGAGTTAAAACATTGTCTGGAACAAGGAATATATTTTACATAAATGTGTGTATAGGCATTAATGCTTCAGTGGTCTGGAAGCTAAGAAAGGCTTAAGAGTGAGCCTCTCATTGAGCCCAAACTTATGGGCTTGTAATTTAACAATCCACTTGCCTTCCCTTTCTTCAATTCTGTTCCTTATGTTACCTAATCTCCCATCAGTATGCACCAATTCAAGAACCTGGAATTTGAATGTGTGATTGTCACCTAACTCCACGGAGTGTTTAGCTAGGGCGTTCAGAATGTTGCGTTTGGATATAGCATAGATATGCTCTCTGATACGTTCTCTTAGGGATCTGGTTGTCATGCCCACATAGAACTTCCTGCATACTTGGCACTCAGCTAAGTAAACCAAGTAGGTAGACCTACAGCTCGCATGGTGCTTAAACATATAGTTCCTGTGTGTTTCTGGATGTATGTAGTTATTAATATTGGCAACATATTTGCACTGGTTGCAAGATGAGCAAGCAAAAGTACCACACTGTGCCGTAGTACGCTCAGTGACATGAGGTTTATCATAGCAAAGTAGCCTATTGAGCGAAAGCATGTTTCTATAGGCTACTCGAGGTGTACTATCAACTAAGGACCTGATATCATCGTCTATCATAAGAAGATTCCAATGTTTATTGAAAATCTTCAAAATGTGTTTGTTCTTGTTGGTGTAAGGAATTAGAATCCTATTGGGATCGCCTAGGTGTAGGGTGTGGAATTTGAAAACTGAGATTTGTGTCTTTTGATGATAGGTGCGGCTTCATTGCCTCTCTTAGTGTCACACTCAGAAATGGCTTCATATACAGAGTTCTTATTGTAGCCCCTAGATATAAATTGGTTGGCTAAATCTGTTTTCTGTTGTTGGTATGCTATCTGTGTAGAAGTCAGTTTGGAAGCCCTCAAGGCTTGATTCTTAACAATATTTTTGTAGATGTGTTGGGGGTGCATGCTTTCTATGTAGTAAGTTGTTCCTCCAGCAACTCTTCCTGTAAAGTTCAGTTTCAAAACCGTAATTGTTCCTAGAGGCACTCACATCTAGGAAATCAATGCTCACTGGAGTAAGTATAGTCAAAACTCAAGAAATCAGTTGTAGCATTGAGATAGCTGATGAAATCAAAAAGGTGCTCAACTGTTCCTCCCCAAAGAAAGAACACATCATCTACAAACCTGTTATAGAATATCAATGACTTGACAAATTCAGAATTTTCGTTAAACACAAACAACTGTTCCCAATGTGCCAAGACTAAATTAGCGTGGCGTTAGCACAAGGAGTGCCCATCGCTACACCTTTGACTTGTAGATGATAAGTATTCCCATAGCATAATACATTATTCTTGAGAATAATCTCAAGCAAAGACACACATCTGTCCACCATAAGAGGTGTGAGTTTGTTATGTAAGAATAGCTCTAATGTACTCCAAGCCAATGTCATTGGGAATTGAAGTAAACAAAGATTTAACATCTAAGGTTACTAGTATACACTCATCATAAGGAGAGAAAGATTGGTCAAAATCTGCTAAATTCTCCAAGAAATTAGTGGTATCTTTCAGAATGTGCTTAACTTCTAAGACAATGGGTTTCAATATCTTGTCAAGATATATTCAGAGGGCGAGGGCTCTGTGAGCCAGCCTCGACTAGAAACTATTGACGCAAATGTGGGATCTGTAGTAGCTCTTGTGTATTTTGGGTAGGCCCCTAAAAGATGGTGTCAGAGGTTTATCAACTAATAAATATGAATATAAATCATTATCAATTATGTTGGTTAATATCAAATCATACAACATAGCATGAACATTCTTAATAAGATTATCCAAACTGTACCTAGGTAAAGGTAAATAAGTCTCGCAATCAGACAACATAGCATTCATTTTCTCACAATATATAGAACTATCCATAATAACGATAGCACCACCTTTATCTGCTTGTCTAATGGTGATAGCTTCATTACATCTTAAATTGTCCAAAGCTTGTTTTTCATCATGTGATAAATTGACAAAGTTAGATTTGACTTTATTGTCATTGTAGAGTTTAAATAAGTCATCTTCCACAGCTTGTTCAAAAGCATCCAAAAGTGGATGTTGCTGTGGAACAAACGTGGATGGCTTCCTGAATAAAGTATGATTATTAGCAGACTGCTGATCCTGCTTACCATATAACAGTTTGAGAGTTAAGGTTCTTGTAAACATCTTGACATCCACAACGATGTCAGTGATATCATTACTGTGTGAAGGAATGAAACCTAGCCCCTTGTTAAGAACCGATAGTTCGAATACATTCAAATCATATTTGGATATGTTTACTACTAAATTGTCTGAGTTCAAAGCCTCAGGAAGTAAAACATGAGTATTTACTTTTTCGGTCGCCATACCTTTTTTGCAAACGGCGTGTTGTCTTCCGTGAACTTCCTTTTGTTTGTTTGCATGGACGAGGACCAAGTTCTCTTTTCCTGTGGTCGATAGGGTAAAGGAAAAGAAGGGAGACCCTCTCCTAATGCGAACAGCTCGTCCTCTGCTTGAATTACAAAGGAATCAATGCACAGCTGTTTGTTGCGCATTTCGCTCACTTTCAGTCTCACAGAATCAGCCTTCTCAGAGTGAGGCACTATGTCTGAAACAGAATCTATGTGTACTTGTGCCTGTGTTGTTACGACATGAGAACATGGTGTAGTTATCTTGTCAAACTCCTCAGTAGCGTTGATGAGTACTTTTTTCTTTTTGTTTTATAATAATTAAAATATGTCCATAGTTGAACCTCATGTTGTCAATCTTTGTCCAGATAATGCGCATTAAGAGGTTGAGAGGTATGGGGCATTGCTAGGATGTCTGCCAAATGTGCAGATGCATGCAGGAATCCACAGCAATAAGTGAAACCTGTCCCTTCCAAGAGAAAATAGCACTAGAACATTTTTTTATCAAACAGATTAAATTTAACCACAGGTGCACAGGTTTGCCCATTGCTTAGCTATGCATACTGTAACTTAAATGGCACAAGAAGATAAATATCAAGATACATGCAAAGGCAGCAGTACTGAAATATTGTAGTGGTCAGAGCAGTCGCGTGTAAGCAGTCATTCCTGGTTCGATTCTCGCTTTAGTAAATTCCATTTCCCATGTCAAATCACTTGATGAACAATTTTTTTTGTTGTATAACCTATTAAATAACATATATTTGTGAATGGGACTACTGCATTAAATGCAGATGTGAGGTGCCATTGTAATAATGTTGCAAACTCCACAGATAAACAGAACTGCCCCATACAGTATATGTACACATGAATCAGGGACAAATCGAAGGTATAATGTGTAATGAATGATAAATCTATAGAGTGTCCAAATCCACCACCTTCCCAAGAGCCATGTTACATTTCTGTCTAAATTAGTGCAGGGGTAAGCGGGAGTAAGCACTTGTAAGCAGTAGTAAGCGGGTATAAGCCTGTTTGCACAGGGGTAAGTAATGCACACAGGTTAAGCAATATTGAAGCTAACTCTTTATAAGCATATATAACCAGAAGTTAGCATTGCTTACCATCGGGCAAACCTGCACAAACCCATTTACAATTGCTTAAAAGTGCCTTAATTACTCTGTATCCAACAGATGCTGTTCTGCTCAGCAACAAAATGAACAGCCCTTGCAAGTTTTGAACCTAGGACCCTGTACACTATAGCCACAGTAGTTAATCAGCAAGCCACCACAGCAGTGCAAAAGCTTGAGGTGTCACCAAACAGATCCTCATGATAGGAAAACAAAAATTTACATGAGAAAGGAATCTATATACAGTTTTATGTTGTATAACCTACTACATAACATAAATATGTGAACTGAAGTACTGCATTAAGTCCAGATGTGAGGTGTCATTGTAATAAAGTGTTGAAATCCCCCAATAAACACAAGGACCCCATACAATGTATGTACACATGAATCATTGATACCAAACACATATATATATAACATGTAATGAATGATAAATCAATGCCAAACAGCAAATAGTGTGCAAATTAAAACTTAAGCAATGTCAAGCATTGCACACCCCTGTTTACCAGGTCTAAGTAATGCGTAGGCTAGCTAAATCAGTTTTCCCATTGGTATACCCCTTTAAGCAATGCCAACCTTAGGTAAGCAGGTTTGCCCATAGCTTAGCATTTTTAAAACTGTCCAATCATGGCAAAGTGTGGGAAATTGAGCCTATTTAAACCCCACATGCAGGAATACATCTCCTAACTGGTTGCAGCTTCCTCCTGTAGGCACTATGACCAGTGTGGGTGAAGGATTGTGCTTCTGGTCATAGTGCTGGGGCATCCAGGAGTCCAAAGTCATGGCAGGACACCTTGTTAAAGACCATGACCAGAAACTGCTGCAGGGCCAGTACCAGGGTTCCCAATATAAAGCATAAGTCTGAGACCATCTCACCCAAGATCTCACCAGTGCCACTGGCATCCCTTGAACTGGTGAGCAAGTCAGCCATCACTATGCTGACCTGAAATGGAGAAAGAGTGGAGCTCTTGGATCAGTGGATCCAAGAAGCTAGGCAGACAGGTGATGTCCCAGCCTTGTGTAAGTATCAGTCTACTACCTGTTTAATAATTGCCAGCTCATGTATATTATGGAGAGGTAAGGCTAAATATTCCTCTCATGTCTTTAACAGTAGCAGATGAGTGGGCTGTGGACCGGGAAGCTCATGCCTGTAAACTGCAGAGGTTGTGTCGTGAGGCAGGTTAGTAATAATCTTGCATGTACTGTCATAAGAAATAAATTTAAAAGTAGTAGAAAGTTAATTGCCAGTATAAAACTTGTATTGTGTATGGCATGAACTGAATAAACCCGACAATATGGCAGGAAAAGTCTCATATAGGTTGTATGTAAATAAAAGGCTAACAGCCTGGCAATAAAGGTCTAACTGCTGGACTGCTTGTGTTTACTCTGCTATCATATGGCAATGTAGTCTTACAATCTATTAATAGTACTGTTGTATTAAGCACTGTTACCCACACTGTGCTACATAAATAAAACGTGTAAGAATGTCTGTATATGACTGTTGTAATCACAACAGGTCATATTGTACAACTGAGAGAGACTCAGACAGAAAACAGTAAAACAAAAGACAACTTAATACAAATAGCACACTCTGCTGAGATGTGAAGTGTTGTATTTTTAGCACACACAGCCATGGTTCAAATCCTGGGAGTGGTAGTAAGCTGTATGCAGAATTATACCCCACAACTGTACAGATATTATCAGAAAGTCCAGATAATTGGTGTAAGTCCCTTGCCTGTCACCCTGTCCCCATGGCAAATCAGTGAGATGATCCCAGAAGTTTAGGCAGCAAATAATGACATACAACTGATTGTCAGGCTTCACAACTGTCAGAAATATATCCATAAGAAGAAACCTGTCACTCTAGCAACTCACCAAAGTGTTATGAGAGGAATAAGCAAAGCATGTCCCAACTCCACCCCCATGTTGTGAAGCTATGATCAGTGTGTGTGTGTGCAAGTGAGACATATGTGCATAATAATAATGTGGAATCTGGTAATATGTGTGACAACATTCAGGTAGTGTTAACGAACACCCCCCCCCCAGGTCTTTCAGATATGAAAACTGTGCCTAGAAATAAAAGATTGAAATCCTGAACTGGTACTGTTTAGTCTGGTACTGTATGGCAGTGTTAGTGTTGCAGTATCTCTGACTAATAAGGTATTACTCATCAATGTCATCCACACAGTGCTACATAAGAAAACTGTCTAGAAAACTCTGTATAAGAATGTTGTCATTACAAGGTCAGATTGTAAAACCATGGGAGATTTATAGACAGAATTCAGAGAAAAGATACACAGCAATATCTATATAGCACATTCAACTGTGATGTACACTGTTTTATTTTAGCACACACAGCCATAGTTCAAATCCTGGGAGTGGCAGTAAGCTGTATGCAGAATCATACCCCTCGACTGTACATATCTGTCTGGAATGTCCAGATAATTGGCCCATATTTACGGGCTGTTACCCAGTCCCGCTGGCACATCAGCATGCTAATCTTTGACATTTAGGCAGCATTTAATGTCATATAACTGACTGTCAGACCTGTAAATATTTGGAAAATGTCTATGAAAACAAACCTGTCATTGTACAACTCACCAAAGGTTTATGAGGGCAATAGTCAAAAAATCTCCCAGTTTCACCTGCATGTTGTGAAGACATTCCCAGAGTGTTTGCAATAAGAGATGGAGAGGTATGTGCATAACATCAACCTGGAATCTGGGGGAATATGCGTAGAAACAGTCAGGTAGTGTTAACAAACAATACCTCCACAGGTATACCAGGTAAGAGGTGTATACTGCAGGTAAAACACAGTTTATGTATATAGTTGTCTACATCCATACCACTGTCCAAACTAAGGCCATAGGGTAGTGTAATAATACCTGTAAGGTACAGATCACAGCACTGACTAGGAAAGTAATGAGCACTACAGGGATATACAAGTTGTTAATTGACATCCCCCCCACCATATCTGCAACAATGAACTAAATATACAACTCAATCGGTATGTGCACAATTAAATCGACTGTTGGGACATATGTCCTATTGTTTGATAAATATTAAAAGTTGTTCCTATGCATGTGCCATGTTGAAATACTCCCACATTGGTGGCATGCTGCCATCAATGTACCTGCATGCTGTTGTAATTGCCACTGTGGTTCCATATATGCATGTGTTCTGTTTGCCATGCAACTGTTCCATATCTGGTGTTTTGGGTTAATGGGAATATCTATGCATGCTGTTATACCTAATCCTGGAATGTGTTGACTATTAATAACCCACATATGTTTTAAAATTGAAACACCATAGCATGTTTGGGAAGGCCGGTCCCAGTGGACCCACCTCTCCCACCTCATCTGGCCATGGCACCGGGCACCAGCACATCTGGGGCCCAACCCGGGACCTTATCGTCCGCTGGTCCTGCACCACCATTGGGTGGAACTGCCTCAGGGGATGGGGCTCGGTATATGGTCACCCGCCGTCAGGTCCGGGGTCTGGTGCATAGCGAGCTCCGCAGGGAGTTTAGAGATCTGCTATGCCAGCTTGAGGGCTGCATGGCACAACTAGTGGGTCAGCCTGCCCCTCCTACTCAGCCTCCAGCACAGCCACCTTCGGGGCAGTAAAGGTGCAGTGGTGACTGCTCATGGGTGGGGACCTCAGTCCAACTGTTTTGACTAGGGGGCTCATGGGCTTCCGAATACCAAACACCCCTCCCCATCCAAGGTGTTTAACCCGCACATATGTCATTTACCACCCTTGTATGCTGTCTTGTCTATCTTGTCTGTTATCCTACCCAACCCACTTCACCAAATATACCTAATATCCCTCCCCAACATCCCACTCTTACCTTAAAAAAAAAAGGCACTCTGCTCCCCAAAAAAGATCTCACCCCATACATAGCTGTCAATTTCGCACGTGTCCACTGGACACATGTAATCTGATCTAATTGGCTTCACAATATATTATTGTTCTCCTCACCGCTCTCTAGGTGGTATGAGTGTCCAAATCTACCTCCAAATAAGTGTATATGGACAGCTGTTGCTGTAGAAGAAATGAGCAGTTATGGACTTACCCTAGACCTTTCCTGCACATCTCTAGCTATTTTCCCTACTTTCCTTTCCTTTTTTGTGCCCCTTTTTCACCACTTTTTTCTTTTCTTTTAAAATAATTAGCACAGGGGTAAACGGGAGTAAAAACTTTTAAGCAGCAGTAAGCAGGTTTAAGCGTATTTGAGTGGGGGTAAGCAATGCCTACACAGGTTAAGTAATTTAGAGGCTAACTGAGTATAAGAAACTGTAACTGGAAGATAGCAGTGCTTACCTTCATGCAAACCCAAGCAAACATGCTTACAACTGTTTAAAAGAGCCTTAATCACTCTGTATCCAATGCCCCTTTTCTCCCCAGCAACAAAATAAACAGCCTTTGTAAGGCTGCAACGCAGGATCCTGCACACCATAGCCAAAGTGATTTACCACTAAGCCATGTCAGATATACATAACCCTGATGTTTTCACAAACATATCATCCAGCACAGTCATTCAACAGTACAGGAAATGTATTCATACATGTGGATGTATGTGTCTGTGTGTATATATATTTATATATCTATATATTTATATATCTATATATATATAAATATATATATATATATATATATATATATATATATATATATATATATATATATATAGATACACACAAGCACACACACACACACACACACACACACACACACATATGCATACATCTATAGATATATATATGTCAACATATATATGTATATATATATATATATATATATATATATATATATATATATATACATATATATATATATATATATACATAAACATATATATATATATATATATATATATATATATATATATATATATATATATATGGATCTATGACTATTGAACAATAAGAACACACTTTAACGAAAGCGCTTTCATCGAAAAATCACTTTCATTAAATTGTGTTTAAAAATAAAAAAAAAACATTACTTTTATGTTTTTGACAGGGGCAAGCCCCCCTGCACTCCCCACACCCCCCTACTTAAATATTCTCACTCTGAGGTCATACTACAGTGGGAAAAGGGAATTATCCCTTATCCCCACTGTAGTGTGATCTCCGCAACAGGCATACTTATGCGAAAGTGCCTTTCGGTGAAAAGCACTTTCACGCAAGTATGCCCGGACGAATCTGTTTCAGTTATCCATACGGATCACTATATATATATATATATATATATATATATATATATATATATATATATATATATATATATACACATATACATATGTATATACAGATTTATATCTATAGATATAAAAGAGAACATAGCAAATACATATATGACCAAATACACCATTAATGTGGGTGATGGGACCCAACCTTAGTACCTCTTGTAAGTATTGATATCACCCCTCCCCCGCAGCCAAACAGATCTGCCCTGCAACAAAACACCAATGCTTACAAGTCCCATACCCAGGACCCTACACAACATTACCACAAGAAGTCAACAGTATTCCACCCCACCTGTATGATGTCAGGATGGTATCAATAACATATCATGCAGTACAGCCTGGCTAACATAGGGAATCTACAATGTGGAAGCAATAAACATTCCAAAGATATATATACACACACCCAAATATGCAAATACACACACACACACACACACATATATATATATATATATATATATATATATATATATATATATATATATATATATATATATATATATATATATATAGAGAGAGAGAGAGAGAGAGAGATGTAAATGCACATACAGACACATAGATATGTATATAAAGATACATATTTAGAGGGTGCACAGCATATTGAACAGCAAATATTCCTACAGTTGCCAACTTTTCAAATGGACATTGTATGATTGACTCATACAAAAGACAATTGTTGCATGAAACATACCCACAGAGAAGTTAAAGGATATGACACCACACACGGGTTTGCATACATAAGAAATGCTTATTTGTGTACTATTACAGTTGTATATGCCATGTCATATAGCTGTTAGGTCTTTGAAATGCATACTAACTGATTAATGCAAATCTCAGTAATCCAAAAGCATAACATATGTTGATGTCCAGGTCAAGGCCTTCAAGTAGTACAACAGTAAAGAAAGACTGAGCCAGAGGATAGCAATCAGTCAACAGTAAGTAATGCAGATATATAGTTCAGCAGCCTCCAATTACACTCTGTACTCAACCCCTAGGGGAAAAGAATTAAGCT
>NC_056728.1:365460538-365473038 GCF_019279795.1 Protopterus annectens
AACTAACATTCTGTCATTGCAAATTTTGAGCACAGAGATGAACATAATGGTGGGACAAATGGCCTACAGTAGGGACATGTGTGAAACATCACCCTTATACAGTGCTACAACAGTGTATATACCAGTATTACAATGGCAACTGTTACAGATCTACACTACAACATATCACAATACTGCAGCCCACAACCCTTACAACCTGCAATGTGGTCCTAACATGATCAATGAGTGTGTAATATGGAATCATATGTTAGGACAGCAAATAAGTGGATTTCATACCTTCACAAACACTTGAAGCATATGGGTGCACACACTCCAGATAAAATATAGTGGAAGCAGCTTTTGAGGTACTGACCTCATGCATTCTTCATGAGAATGTACTTTCCAGCAAGTACACATCCCCAATGTCACACCAAGAAATGGTCTGCTGTCCAAGACATTTGGCCATTAAATGTGCCCACTTACCTGCAACAGAGGCAGCTGTGGCTTGCACACATCTTACATGCCATGGCGTGGACCACATACCCAACAGGTAGCACCCAGGAGTTGGACATGTAGCCATACCTCACCTTTGCATATACCATGGCAAACAGTGCAGTCATGTATGTGGCAAGGATGTATGAGACAGGAATAATGTAGGAAATAAACAGATGGCCATCCAAGACAGATGATGTCACATGTAGCAAATCAGTCATGCAGGCTGCCTAGTAGCTTGCTATAAAACTGAGGGAGTTGCAGGAATGTCTCACAAGTACTTGCTGTGCAGAACCCATGTCAGCAATTGCCTGGACACTGCATACACGTGGCCCATGGGTTAGGGTAATCAGATGGGGCAGTTGTACCACAGGAAACATCAGCCAGGCCTCTCTACAGGTAGCATATGCATAACAGAAAAGGTCCCCAAAAGGCATGCGTTTCAATGTGTACTGGTGTACCAAGACCACATTGTAAATCTACAAACAGTATTAAGTAAGTGCAGACCAAGACTGATGCCACAGTATAAAGAAAAAAATATCAATTTCAACAATTAGCCAGGTTTCTGGTGTCATTCAAAGGGGATCCAGTATCTGTCTGCCTGGGATGACATGCTCAACAAGCCATGTTGCTTTGCAAGAGATGGCTTCCACCTGTTAACCTTAGGCTTTCAAATACTGGCCAAGGCTTTTGCCACCCCCATAGTGTCTTTTTTAGGCAAGGCTCAAAAGACAAACCCACCACTGTAAATACTACAGGTAACCAGAAGCTGAGGCTAATGCTACTCAACGCCAGAAGTCTAAACCTCAAAATGCATGCACTCGAGGCACTCCTCAGTATGGAGAACATCGATATCTGTGCAGTAACATAAACCTGGTTTAAGGCTTTAGAAAGAACCCCAGCACTACCAGGCTACAACTCATACCATACTTTTCGGCCACACAACCCGGACCAAAACACAAAAGGTAGGGGTAAGGATACCCACACCTCCAGGTTAGTGGTGCAGCACGATGCCTCAGAGATCATCCATGTGCAACTAACAATGGGCAAAACTGCAATTCAAATTGTAGCTTGCTACAGATCATCCACCATGACCCAGGACCCCCATTCCGCATTTTTGGAGACACTGGAAAATATGAATGTCCTACCAAATGCCCTAATATTGGGTGATTTCAATTACCCAAGCATTAACTGTGAGAACAACTCAAGTACTAACTCTTGCCCAACGCTTCCTAGAATTTATAAACTTGAATGCCCTGGATCAACTGGTCAACACCCCAACCAGAGGTGTCAACATATTGGACCTGGTCATCACCAACATGAGCGAATGGTGTTCCACACTGGAGGTCAACCCCTTGCTGGTTAGATCAGACCATAGACTAATCACTCTGGATATCCACATTCCACACCCCGCCCCCAATCAAGGAAACCACTGTGAAAAACTTTTCAAAAGCAAACTTCATGTTACTTAAGACCGAGGTGGAAAAGTTCACATCCCCCATGCTAAAGGACAATTTTGTCCAAAGCTGCTGAATCCCTTACAAAGGCACTCTATGAGCAGCTGCAAGAATGCACGGCTCATGCTATCCCAAGCAAAACCAAGATTCACTCCTCCAAGAAAAGGATACCAGTCTGGTGGACCCCTGCCATAAACAAGCTATACAATAGAAGGAGGAAACTAGTACAGAAAAGAGCAAAATCGCAAGAAGGAAAGACATCCCTGATCAGTATCAGCAAGAAACTATGATCCCTCATAAAATCATCCAAGACTAGCTTTGAAAGAAAAATTGCCAAGGACTCCAAAGATAGCCACAAAGTGTTCTTTAGCTATGTCAAAAACCTAAGTGGAAACTCTCAGATCTGCTCTGAGTTAGTGCAGAATGGCACAAAATACACTGAAATGACTGATATTGCCAACATTCTGGCAAACAGGTTTAGTGCAAACTTCACCCCCCCTCTCACCCCCTAAAGGGCCCATAATCATACTAGAACAATGTAGAGCCCTGACAATCACTGACACACAGGTTAAAACAGCCCTATCCAAAGCCAAAAACAAAGCTTCAATGGGACTGGACAGCGTCTCAGGCTGTGACTTACACGAGCTCCAAAATGAACTAACCCCTCACCTAAACACACAGTTCAAACTCAGCCTCTCTACAGGCTATGTACCCATAGAGTGGCTCACAGCAACAGTTATCCCGTTCCACAAATGTGGAGCCACAATGGACCCCGGGAACTATCGCCCTATAAGCCTGACTAGCCTGGTCTGCAAGGCTATGGATCACATCATCATGGAACTCATTAACAGAGACATTGTGAACCTCCAAAAATTGGACCCTGCCCAGTTTGGCTTTGTTAAGGGCAGATCATCCTTTCTAAACCTGGTGGACTTTTTTGAGACAATTACCAAGGCTTTAGATGAGGAAAAGGAGGTCCACACAGCCTACCTAGACCTTGCAAAGGCTTTAAACACCATTCCCCATTCTGGTATTATAGACAAGCTTACCAGCCTGAACATAAACCCCTACATCACAAGATGGGTTGCCAATTGGCTCACGGATAGAACCCACATGGTGAGAGTTGCGGGTTCTAGGTCCGACTCTAAACCGGTTACAAGTGGCTTCCCCCAGGGCTCAGTCCTGGGACCCCTCCTATTCGGTATATACTTCTCAGAGGTACAGGCAAGCACAGGAGGACTATGGCTGACCAAGTTCACAGATGACTGCAAACTGGGAGCCATAATTGACTCTCCAGCTGATACAGACATCCTCCAGATGGGTCTCATTGAGACGGATACCTGGTGTCAAAATCACGGCCTTGATCTAAATGCCAAAAAGTGCACAGTCATCCCCTTTGGAAAAAACAAAGTACCTGGGAACTACCACATACATGGTAGTCCCCTAAATACATAAAATGCAATAAGGGATCTGGGGACCCAAGTAGATAGTAATCTCTCCTTTGATAATCATCTTGCCAAGACGGTTAGAAAATCCTTCTATGTGGTCCATCTAATCACAACAGGATTCACATCTAGAACAAAAGAGGTTATTGTGCCCCTCTATTCATCACTTATCAGACCCATCATAGAGTACTACGCCCCATTTAGTATACCTTACAAGACACCTACAACAGCTGGAAAGATCACAGAAGTACCTCAATACAAGGATTTCTGGCCTCAAACAGATGTCCTATGCAGCCCGACTGAAGAAACTCCAGCTCTACTCGGTTGCATACCGTTTACTCAGAGGTGATCTCTGCCTGACATACAAGGCCATGTCCAACCCAGAATAGGACATGCGCCACCTAAAAAAAACAAATCCCCAAGAGCCACATTCTCTAGGGATCTAAACCTCACCACAACAATACATAGGATGCGCTTGAGGGATAGATTCCTGTCCCAGAGACTCCCTATGCTTTAGAACAGGATTCCAATCTACATTAGGCAGAGCCCCTCACTAACACTCTTCTAGAGAAACCTTGACGAGTGGATGGGAAACAGAAAATTTACCCTGGGGATCACTACAGTAGCTCTACTGGACAGAGGCACAGGGAACTAATCTCATGGGTCAGTGAAAGCCAACACATTCTGGCTAGGCTTATAGATGCCCTTGGGCAGATAGTCTTGTACTTACCTATGAACCTATGAACCTATGAACCTATACATGTGCTGCACAACCAACACCTCACCCCACCTCAGTCCCACCATACCCATATGTACCTTGCTGGTGCCAGTGTACACCTGTATGTTTGCATTCATTAGCTAGAACTAGGCTGCTACACATGGTGTTCAGTGTTTGGGACACTGCAAACTGACACACATGTGTAGGCCATAGTTGTCAAGCATCTGCAAAAAGGCTGAAGGTGGGGAGGGATTGTCATCATGACAAACAGTGCACTTCAGCAGGGATCCAAAGGATGCTATGAATGGCTGTATCTGCACACAGTCAAGATCAGGAACTGGGCAGACATAACCCTGACTCTACAGCAATAGTGACGGCAGTGTGTGAACTCCAAAGGATGTGCACATGAGTTGACCTTGCAATCATGCAGAGTTGGGGGACATGTGTAGGGCAGACTGACCATATACTGGCAAATGCAGATGGCCCATACTAGTATACCCCTTCCAGGAATAGTGACTGCTGTAGTACACATAACAGTAAGTGCAACAAACCATCATGCTAAGGGCGTGCTCACATATGCGCCCACGATGTTATGCATCTCAATCAGCATCAGCACAACTAACACATCCGTTTGACACTGAATTTGATTGTACAGGTCATATGTCAGATATCAGGTTCATGTAATGTTAACATATGCAGTAATGTGGTCCCATGGCATATCAAGGAAGAGGGCGTCATATCAGTAAGGGTGTGTACATTCTCCATAGTGATGGTAAGGTTTGACAGTTGTCAGTGTAATTGTATTGTATTGGCCATACATGCACCAATGATGATGACATCTGTAAATCAGACATCAGGCATTCACAAATGACATCTGTCCACATATTATCTCAGGTATGTGTCAGACAAACACATAGGGGCTGTGAGCAGCTGAGCAGACATAACTGACACAGTAATACACATTCAGCAATGGTGTGTACACCTGTGAGGTATGGTTCACAATACATGCCAGGGTGCCAAACATGTGTACAGCAATACTGTGTACATGGGTGCAATGTGTTCCAGGGGAAGGAATATCACCTACTAACATAGCCCATGCATCACACACATGTATACTGTTGCTAGCATGGATTGATTATAGCTGCACTCCATGCTGTTGAGTACCATATGTCATCCATGTTGACAGATGGGTAATGGGAGGTCTGTGTGTAATATCTTCATGCAACCTCACCTGTAAGTGTGTGTGTGTGTGGGGGTATTTTGTGTGTAAGTGCAATCTGGTGGAGTGGAGGGGGGGCTGATGTATGTAGGATGTGTGTGTGTGTGTGTGTGTGTGTGTGTGTGTGTGTGTGTGTGTGTGTGTGTGTGTGTGTGTGTCCGTCCATGAATGCACATGTGTGATTGTGAGTTGTTCATACCTCTTGACTTCCCTTTGAAATGGTGCAGTACATGGACATGGACAGACACATGAGACACCATGAATATGTGTCTGATACGTAATCTCAGGACAGCTGTTAGTATAATAAGGTCTGTAACATGGAACATGCATTGGGAGGGAAACTAGACACCAGGTATACTGTTATAATTACAATCAGCAAAAAGGTAAAATAATACCCACTTATGCAGCACTACAGATGCATTAGGGAATTACTAGACAACACCAGTGAGTGTTTTCAAATATTACTGTGGCCCACATAATAAGTTAATAGAGCAACAGATCTTGCATCTCCAGAGCAATAGTTATGTATGACACTCCAGTGCGTGACATTATTGAGTGAATGTAGGAGCCCCTAACATATGGGGGCCATGCTCACGATGTCTGGACAAACCCAGGATGGACACTGAATGACAGCAATGAGTCTTTGTAAAACCGACACCAATCTAGTCAAAGAGGTAATGGAGTAACAGGTCACGTTTTGTGATCACTTGTCTAAGCAATTAGAAGAATGATAGGTTAATGATTGGTATTAATGAATGCATGTTTCCACATGTGTTGCAGGATGGAGAACCTAAGAAAATAAACTAAAGTCAGTCTGTAAACTCAGGGACAGGTAAGTATTATGGTGGAATGTCAGGGTTTGTGTGTGTGTGTGTGTGTGTGTGTGTGTGTGTGTGTGTGTGTGTGTGTGTGTGTGTGTGTGTGTGTGTGTACTGTTAATCAATGACATACAGGTCTTAAAGTACAATTTTTGTTTTCCCCTCACAGGTGGCGAGGTGGGTCAGGGTCTCTCCTGCAGGCAATCTGATGTTGGTGTCCATATAGACACTGAAAATGATGGTAGGTGTGTTGAGGCACAGGCGGGGTTGTCAGAGGTCAAAACTGTGCTATTGTTTGACATCCCCCTGTTATCCATCCCATCCCCGCACACAGTCACAGTGCATGTAGATACCCCATCCCCAGTGGATATAGCAGAGGGGCAGTTGGTGGTCGGTGGCAGTGCACAAGACAGTGTGGTATCTATGGCTACTATGTCTGGACAGAGCAGCCATAGCTGCATGTCTGGCAGGGTACCACACAGGAAGATGTACACGGGTGCTCGTGGGAGGGCTGCTGATCATCATGCCCCTGGCAGAAGTGCCACATCTGGTACCACCAGACGCATGTTTCAGGCTGTCATGGAGGTGCAGGCACAACAGACAGAGACAGAGTCTGAGACTGCAGAGGACCACTCTTTCAGCTGTAACTGACAACAACCGTGATATTGCAGGTGCGCTCCATTATTTTACAGATGTCATGGTTAAATGGTGGGGTGAGATGGTGGGACTAATCGACCGTGGATTGTCCATGCTAGAGCATGTGGTGGGAGTGGTGTGATGGCCACATGGGTGCAGGCCAACAACACCAACAGCTGGAGGTCGATGTGGATGTGGAAGGACACTAAGCTGTTCCCGTAGTGGCAGTGCCAGCCCCAGCAATGCAGGGGGGTGCTGTACACACCACACCACAGCCCTGGCCAGTTCCAGGAGGGACCTGGTTCCAGCAGATATATGTCATCATTAGGGGAGACTACCATATCAGGGCTTGTACCTGGACGTGCCCGTGGAACCCCTGGAAGGCACAGTTCTCATATCTGTGGCTGGAGCCGGTGAACAGCACACCCTGCCAGGTATGGTCTGCAGCTGTCAAACAAACACCTGTATAGGGCAGCCTCATGGCATAACTGTGTGCATGCATACTCACACACTAGACAAACACACCTAGGCAACCCCATACCTACACACACCACATCACCATGGCCATATCAGTAATTAAAACCCCTCACTCACACACATGGTGTCAAACATATGGCCCAGCCTAGGTCTCTGGCAAATGAACAACACACCCTGTGCATATGATGATACCTGTGCCACATCCCTGTCATCCATAACATCGATGCAGGAACAGGCTCATATGGTTCTGAATCACACGGTGACTGTACTACAGTTTACTAATGTGCTGTTGTGTAACATGTTGACACCAGTAATGTTTAATGTTTACATGTTAGGAAGTGTAGCTGTCCAGCCATGATGCATTATAGCTGTTATTAACACTGATTGTGGTCTCCATGATGTTATCCGTTTGTGTTGTAGGTGTCCATGTGTCAGCAGGAGGATGGTCTGTTGTCATATCTCACAAGGGGTATGGCACTGTGGTGACACCTTGGCTGTGCCATATACTGGGTACAGGTGAACACATGTCACAGGTCTGTATAACAGTTACTGCCTGTGCCACATGGCTGATAGGTCTGGGGGTGGTGTATACAGGTGAGTACATGGTGGCTGCTGTTAGCAGCCCTTTTACAGTGGACAATGGTAGTTGACCTGGGTGGTACACACCACATGTTCGTGTATAACACTCACAGAGGCTTTGGTGTTGACGCACTACACAGAGAATACTGTATACATATATGTATGTACCTGTGCAAGGAACCCATTGTAGCCTGTGTAATTCCACCAAGCCAGGCTATGCAAAACAACACATTGTGTAATAAGCAGTCCGCAAGTTTAATGTAACTGACAATGGTACCGGCAGGATATATGTCCTATTCCCCAATGTAGTGCAATCCTCAACTCGGTAAACATATGTGTGCTGGTGTGGGTGGTACACTCCTACCCTTTGGAGGGTGAGTGGTGCTGTAGAACCACAGATAGTGTGATAGACAACTACCTAACCTATTAGCATGAACTGTGCAGTATTACTGCCAGCTACGTGGGGAAGGATACATTCAACAGTAACTGCGATGATGTTGTCTGTGTCCACAACAGCCACACCAGCTATATATACGAACCCCAGTATCACTGCACACTTATACAGTTTGGAAGCTTACCATCACCCACAAAATCTTCTGTCAACCTTCTAACACCACAATACTTAGTACCCTTATTACTCCTTATAAAAATCTATCATCCTTGCGCTCCGCTACAAAGCTACTAGCAGCACCCTATAAATCCAACAACAAAGCTGGAGACTGTTTGTTCGCCAACTGTATTGCTCCTATCTAGAACAAGATGGATATCTGACATCAGATCATTATTGCATTCACCCTGGGATACTACTCATGTATGTAACACATTCACATGGATAAGAATGTTGTAAAACCTATATATCCTCAAGTGTCCCAGACAGTAGAATCACACCCCTTGCTACTGTAATGAGAAAACATAGATGCATGTTATGTACATGGTATGACATACACTTACTTCAGATGTCAAACCTTGCTAGGTTAGTATAGTATTAGCAATGTTTGAACCTTAGCTAAAATCAGCTAAATCCTGTACATTTAATTCTTATTAGCTTCATTCAAACCTTTACAAACCTTAACTGCTCAAAACTTTCTATTCTCTAGTTTCCACCAGCTTATATTCTCCCACCAAAAAAAAAAAAAAAATTTTGGCTTGAAGCCAGGTCCTTGAACAGTATTGTAATAGCAGTTTCTGCCAGTAAACATATTGAATATGAACAATTTCTTTTCTTTGTATAATATTTCTTATTTGAAAGTATAACATACTTGATTTTACTAATTTCATTGTGGACTTTTGATGAGGGCCTCTACTGAAAATGGACATTAATCCAGCTAGACTAGCCCGGTCAACAAATGTAAAATAAATAATATATATATATATATATGTGTGTATGTGTGTGTGTGTGTGTGTGTATTATATATACATATATATATATATATATATATATATATATATATATATAAATATATATATATATATATATATATATATATATATATATATATATATATATATATATATATATATATACATATATATATATATATATATATATATATATATATATATATATATATATATATATATATATATATACACACACACACACACACACACACACATCTATATATATATATATATATATATATATATATATATATATACATACATATATATATTTCTATATCTATATATACATATACTTATACATATATGTTTAACATATGCCCAGAACATGGAGTGGAGTCATACCTCATCACCAATAGTCTCAACCTCTCAGTGCAAGGGAAGGGGATGTCATGTATGTATTACAGGTATATATGTAGACTGTTGCTACTGTAACAGGGATTGCCTTAACAGAAATGTTGTGTGTGGGAGGTCACATGTGCTATTGACATGTACGCCATCAGTTACTGACAGACATCCTAAGGTCATCATAGTACAGTACCATTGATATCAGAGTAATGGTAGTGTGGAATACAGCAGAGATATGACCAATAAATGTGGACAGTCTGACACACTCTGGTCAGTCCAGAGGTATACACAGAACCCCTTAGTGCAAGACATCTGGACCAATAAAACCTACACAGATTAATTTTCTGTGTAGGTATAGTGGTATGGAGGTTACACGGAAGTAAGCAGCCATGTGATCCAGTAAACAGAACTGAGGGGCATGCATGAGCATACCAACACAGAAGTATCCCTGTCATGCAAATCACCTCATAAGCAGGTTAATTGCATGCAAATGAGGGTGTAGAGCAATCTAGAAATCAGATAAGCAGTCATGCAGATCCAATGTTAGTGTCAGAAGTGGAAAATTTCCATGTACATGAAATCAAAAGTGAACAGGGGCTGTAAAAGTCATGTGAGAAGGTCAGAAATATCAAAGCAGACACAGATATGTGCAAAACTATGCCCTGTGTGTCCAAAATGTAATGACAAAATATTTAAAATACATTATTTTTAATACCCATATTATGTTTGCATGGTGCGCAGCAGTGTGCAAACATGCTGTTATGCAAACAAAAATAATAATTAAAAGTGTAAAAAGGAAAAAATAAAATATGCAACAATAATGCATTATTGGGCCTTGCATGGAGTATGTACAATGGTAGATGTATATGGTTGCTAAGAAAGCAGGATCTGGATTAGTGTAGTATCCAGGATGTGTGCACGGATCTGTATGCAAATGAGTTGGGGTTACTGAATAGCAAAAATGGGTATCCGTGTGCACAGATGAAACCCGTGTAGCCCCAGAACTGTGTTGGTTTTCACAGAGGAGGTAACTGACATCAAAAGGAGTTGTATGTCTATGTCTTTAAGCACATTGGAGCTCATCAGCACCTGTTTGCATGTCTGCTGAGCTAAGATGAGCTGGGGGGGGGGGGTGTCCAGTGTCTGCTAAACTTTGCTTAGCCTTGTGGCACATGTTTAAGCTGGTTTCAGCTATTCTCAGTGTGCCTGTACATTGGGATGTGTCTATTGACTGCTAAGCATTGTTTATACCTGCGGCATAGGTTTCCACACAGCGACCCAGTGCTTACCAAGGAAAGCTGTCAAAAAAGAAAAAAAAAGAAATTGGCTGAGAAAGCCAGTCATATATAGATTAATGATGACCCCTGAAGACAATAGGCCTAGACTGAGAGGGAGAAGAGTGTTCATGTCCAGGGTAACCTTCCAGGAGCTACATGAGCTGGAGAGTGTAGAGTGGTACTAGGTGAACAGGACGTACTACAAGAACTCATTGAGCTCTGCTGCCTTCAACTCAGACCCAGAACCAACAGAGGAGAACCCATCCCAGTGGAAACAAGGGTACGTGTAGCCCTTAAAATACTAGCTACAGGTACTTTTCAAAGACCACCTGGGGACATGATGAGAGTCTCATAGGCATCGGCATCCAGGGTACTCCACCAGTTCCTGGATGCCATACAAACACATGCCAGTGAGCACATTTATTTACCCCACACCCCTGAAGAGAGGTCCAGCAATATGCACCTCTTCTACCATGTAGCACACTACCCTGAGGTACTGGGTGCCATTGACTGCACTCATGTCCATATCAAGGCACCATCTGGTGAGGAGTGTAGAGTCTATGTCAACTGTTGGGGCATCACTCCAACTGCCAGATCATGTGCAATGCCCATGGCATTATCATGAATGTGTGTGCTGGCAGCCCTGGCAGTTATCATGATTCCCATATCTGGCACACATCACAGCTGTACCAGATGTTTGCCGGGGGGGGCATCTCATATGGCCGTCTACTGGGGGATGCTGGCTATGGACTGGAACTTTGGATGATGACACCCATCAGAAATGCACACAGACCCACAGAAGAACGACATAATGAGGCACATGCACAAACAAAGAATATCATAGCATGTGTGTTTGGGCTGCTCAAGTCATGGTTTTGGTTCCTCGATATATCTGGTGGTGCCCTTAAGTTTTCTCCAGCCACATGTACACAGATGTTCACAGTATATGCCATGCTACACAATATGATCCTGTGGAAACAGCTGCAGTGGGATCATCACAGGGAAGGGGCACACAGTCTCCCACTAATTCCTAGGTCCCCACAGACACACCCACAGGGGAACTCAGAGGAGAATCCCACTGAGGCTGTCCCTGTAGGCAGAGGTAGGCATGCCCAGTATGCTCTGGCCTTGGCCAAGAGGCAATGCATAGCACATGTACTGATGACCTAGGTTCCTAGGGACTGACACCTTACTCTGACTCACATACATAGTAAAAAGGATGCCAGCCACACCATTCAACCTGTACCTAACCATGCATTGTTTGCATCAGACAGAGTCACCCCTAAAATATAGGTCTCTCAACTGCTGCATTCACAAGGTAAGTCACTCAGCCATGCAACAAATGCAGGACGTACTAGACTATGGTAGCACATGTATGGACCTGCTGCATGTATTCAAGGGAAAAGAGGGGGCCACTGGGCAACTTGCAGAAATCTAACAACCACCTGGGTCTACAGGTATTCTATCCAATACTGAGTGCCCCATAATATTCATTAGGCCACATGGCTGGAAACCCCACTGCATTATAGAAGGGAAATGCCAAACAGTGTGGTCATAGGACAGATGCATGTCTGTCAATGCCAGAGTCCCCTACCCCAACACATCTGTATTTCCATACAACTGCAGTAACAGAGTATGTTTGCAAGGATATATC
>NC_056728.1:365478038-365500538 GCF_019279795.1 Protopterus annectens
TACTGCTATCATGTGTCCATAGAATAACCACTCAAACCCCAGGAACAGACACATACATAGGTCCGTTGTACACCTGTCATTCTGTCATACTACCACCAGTCTAACATTGTGCACCTAAGATACACAAGATTTGCTGTGTAGTCATGACACATGTCAGCACACAGTACCTATCATGGCCCACAACTCCTCCAATGGATAAGAATACTGCACTACAGAACTACATTGACAGTAATATAGTCACCCTGTGCATCCAGACACATCTTTGCATGTCCCTGCCAGAATGACACAGATGGCAGGGATGTGGGACAGGTATCATCACATGCACAGGGTGTGGCGTTGGGGTGTCAAAGACCAAGGCTGAGCCATACAGTTGGCAGCATGTGTGTAAGTCAGGAAGGGGTGCTGTTTATGTGTGCTGTGGAGAGGTGCCATGTGTGTCTCTGGGTGACCTGCATGTAAAAGTGATGTTTGAGGGTATGCATGTACACAGTCAAGCCATGTGCTAGCCCTACACATGTGTATGCTGGACAGCTGTGGATACTACATGACAGAGTGTACAGTTCACTGTCTCCAGCCACGAACATGGGAACTTGCTCTGTCAGGAGTGAGCTGGCACCACCATGCTAATGTTGGATGTGGAACTAGTACTTGATGGTGAGTGCTATCTGCTGGGCCTGTGTCCACAACAGGACTGCCCAGGACCATGTGCCCATGGCTTCCAATATTGCGGTGTGGAAAGTATACTTCCCTGCGTAGTGCTGGAGGCACTGCCACTATGGGTGTGTGAGTGTGCACAGACACGTGGTCTCCCAGCAGATGGTGTTGCTGACCTGCATCCACATGTCTGATGCCTGACCCTAACCAGATGTTCCTGCACAGACAATGTGCAGGCAAAGACAGACACTGTCTCAGCCCACCATCTGTCCACTACATCAGTGAAACATTTCATGGCATCATCAATGCGGTGGAGGCAGTCACGGAAGTCAGACTGTGCTGCATGCATGACCCTGAGCATCCATCTAGTATTGCATTTGGTAAGTACCTCTATGATGGCCCAAAATATGCAGTGAGTGACCCGTGATGACACCTGTGACAGGAGGTGGATGGACAACAGTCCCCCTTCAAGCACTCTTGTCAATCTGCCTGTGTGGGACCTTGTCAGCTGTCTGGATATGGCCAATGTCTATACTCACTGATGCCATAGTTGTCACATTGTCCTGTTCAATGTTGACACCATGTGACTGTCCAATATCTGTGGACTCTGGGGAATGGGTATGTGTGGGCATACTGACTGTGTGAGAGGACAATGGGGGCAGAAGAGGGATGCCAATGCCAACCTCTGGGACAGATTCAGCCCCGACAACCCCACCTGTGCCTCACTTTGGCCACCATCATCATCATCAGAGCCCGATGTGACACTGACATCAGGTTGTAAGGGGAGTTAGACTCAAAACCCCCATGCACCTGTGAGGAGGAAGACAAAATCTGTATATTAGTACCTGCACTATTATGTATGGTAATCCACACAGACTCATACAGATGAGGAGCCAGAACTGCATTACTAGCCACACATCTCATCACTGATCTCATGCACAACACACAAGCACACAACAAGATAAACAGACAAGACAGGCCATTTCTAACATGCACTTCAGCTATATCCTGTTGATGTTGGCAGTACACTACACCTGTGGAGTACGCAATATGATAGTGCATGCGATAGAACTACACATAATATGCAGTACAGCTATCCTGAGAATGATATACCTGCTGTAGTATCACTGCCGCAGGTACGTACCATTTCCCTATAGTGAGTGAACAGGCATCCTGGGGTCATTGCCTCCTGTACAGCAGACTGCATACTTTTCATGACAATAACTTCACATGTTAGTATTTGTACACATATACAGCTGTGATTATCCTTTGCATGCACTGTAGTCAACTGCTCTGATATGGAATATACAACTGTTCCACTCTGGATAAGCATAACAGTTGTGCCTTGGACTTAATGGCAGTCCTTAATGTTCTTATGGTATATATAAGCCATGAAACAATGGCATCACATTTACCAGGTGCAGGACCACAGATTCCAGCCACACCTGACTTACCTATGGAAATGTGAGAGAGAGATTATCAGCAATACCACATGTTGCACTGTTAGATGGTAATATGTGCATACATCCACATGTACAGTACCTAATGTGATATAGCCTACAATACTGATATTCTCAGTATGTGTGCACAGCTGTGCATTAATACAACCCCCCCAATGCAAATAGACCTGACACCCGTGTACTGGTATGCAGAGCATGCCACAATAACTGATACAGTATTACACTGGTGAACAAAGTAAGCTTACCTGGATGCTCCTCTGTTGTGGACACTGTGTCACCCAGCTGCAGGATGTATGGGGGTGATGGATAAGGTGATGTCCATGCACTGGCCCAGTAATTGAAGATCCTCGATCCTCACCACTGGCAACAGGTAGCGACATACACATTGGGAGGATGACAAGTACACACACAGTAAAGTACAATTTCCTTTAAGAGCACACAGAGACCACAGTCAGTCTGGGGCTGGTTTCTCTCTCTTTCTACAAATCCCCAATAAGAATCCTCACTGGCACAACTATAGAGTTGAGTACTTAGCCAGGGTTCCAAGCCAAGTCATCCCAACACTCTGTCTGCCAAACCAGTGCTGTGTGTCCCTGCTCAAGTAGCTGACACATGCGCACACACACACACACACACACACACACACACACACACACACACACACACACACACACACGCTTTGAGATTTAATTTATACAGAAACACACACCTGGGAAAAGCTGTCACTGGTTTACTAGCTATGCCTCTTTCTGACCAGACTATAAGGTAGTTAGCACTGCCACCAGAACCCATTATCACAGCTACTTTAAGATCCTTACCAAAGGATGTCCAATCCTACCATGTGATGCTACTAATAATCCAAATGGCAATTTTGACCAAGCACCAGGCTATTAGGAGTGGCCTGTACAGTGTCACCAAAAACATATGCAAGTACTCTAAGAGCTTAAATATGTCTCACACAAAGGGGTTTAAATATATTTAGTAATAAATAATAAAAGAACAAGACAATACTCAGAAAACAAACACATTTACCTCATTGTTCAAAATCATATGAAATATTTTAAAACAACATTGCAGGACAGTCTCAAATAAATACAGAAAACATCTAAACTAGTCTTTACTATATTCCTAACTATATCTAAAATAAATCACTGTACCCTAGTTACTTACTATTAGCAAGGCAAGTGCAGATGGTGATGATGAATGGATGTTCTTGCTAGGTCCAAGACAAAATACAAAATGACCAGTCTCTCTCTGAGAGAGTTCTTAATCAATATCACATTTTACTGCTGGGTTAGCGTGGATGACATCACTATTTGCCACCTGACTTCTGTTCCCAGGCTAAACAGAAACTTAACTGAATTTAACATCTCTGTGTGAGAAATACATATCTCTTAGATTGCTGCAGATCTTGGAAGTCGTAAAACAATAAAACACTTTTTACATTTTAAACATAGTAATTACTTTTTTTTCAATGTAATAAATCCAATATGCAGTTCGAATGACAATAAAACCCTCAATATTTATTAAAACGAAAAACAACCGGTAAGTGCTATCATTCACAAAGAACTTCTTCAGTCCTGGTTGTCACACATACAAAATTCACATTTATAGTTTGCTCACATGACCCAAAACATTATCAGTGTTTTAACCTTTTCTTACATAACACTGCTTTAAAGTTTTCTATATCATTCATACCTGGATCTGCACCTGTGTTTAGCCTCACTTGCCAAGCATATTCTTCCCAGTTTAAATCCACTTCTGCATCCCATCTCTTGTCTCCATTTAAAACTTGGTCAATAACAGTAAAACTAAAACCCACTTTAACTCTGTTATGACAGTTAATAACATGTCTTCCTAGGGCATTAGTTACATCCAGTTTTTCAACTGCCCTCAGGTGCTCATAAATTCTGCGATGGAAGCTACGTATAGTTCTTGCTATGTAAAATCCATCGCAAGAATTACATAATACTAGATACACAATGAATTTAGACTTGCAATTGTAATTCCCCTTGATATTAATAGTAAAGTCCTGAGCCTTTACTACTATTTTGTTCCCCAGTACCAAAAACTTACAATAATTGCAGTCTTCACATTATTTTTAATTCTACATTTGCTAGTAATAGTTATTTTTACAATCGCTTTATTGATGACTTTTTTTTATGGGAAGGTTCTGAGTCAAAATTGTTGAAATTCTGTGAATATTTAAATTCTGTTGTAAGCTGTTTAAAGTTTTATTTTAATAGAAGTAGAATTAGTGTAAATTATTTGGATCTGACTGTGTGCAAGAAAGGTGGGGGAAAATCTTGGTTAAAAATCTTTAAAAAAGATGTCTAGATTAACAGCTACATGAAATATAACAGTTTACATAGTGTGAGCTTGAAAAATAATATTGTGCTTGGTCAGCTTGATAGAATAAATAGACTCACTGATGAAGATGAGTAGGTTTTGGAAGAATGTGAGATGTTAAGAAAAAAAAATGTAATCAGGGGTTACCCTATTGGGATAATAAGTAAAGCAATAGATAAAATTAAAGCCATGAGGAAGAAAGGGATAATAAAGGATGTTGAAATAAATAGTGAAGTAGTAGATTATAATCTGAGTTGTACATTGGAAAATTCAGTAGATATGTACAGTATTAAGCAGATCATCACAAATAATTGGAAATCTTTGAAGAATTTCCAAGAGTTGGGTGTTTTTTTATATGTGTCCTACTTTTGTCACAAAAAAAGGGAAAAGTCTTAAGGATTTTTTTAGAAACCAAAAAAAATAATACTCCAATTACTTATAATGGGATGTCAAGATGTGAAGACTGCAGTTATTGCAAGTTTTTGGTACTGGGGAACAAAATAGTAGTAAAGGCTTGGGACTTTACTATTAACATCAAGGGGAATTGCAATTGCAAGTCTAAATTCATTGTGTATCTAGTATTATGTAGTTCTTGCGATGGATTTTACATAGGAAGAACTATATGTCGCTTCCATCACAGAATTTATGAGCACCTAAGAGCAGTTGAAAAACTGGATGTAACTAATGACCTAGCAAGGCATGTTGTTAACTGTCATAACAGAGTTAAATTTGGTTTTAGTTTTACTGTTATTGACCAAGTTTTAAATGCAGACAAGAGATGGGATGCAGAAGTGGATTTAAACTGGCAAGAGTATGCTTGGCAAGTGAGACTAAACACAGGTGCAGATCGAGGTAAGAATGATATGGAAAACTTTAAAGCAGTGTTATGTAAGAAATGGTTAAAACGCTGCTAATGTTTTGGGTCATGTGACTTGAGCAAATTATAAATGTGAATTTTGTATGTGTGACAACCAGGTGTGAAGAAGTTCTTTGTGAATGAAAGCGCTTACCGGTTGTTTTTTGTATTAATAAATATTGAGTGTTTTATTGTCATTCAAACTGTGTATTGGATTTATTACATTTACAATTGGAACTTTATCTGGATTTTACTTTTCTTTCAAGACAATAAAATGACTTTTAGGTCTAGACATTGTGTCTGCATCTGCATTGATACTGAGAGTTAGCATTTCTTGTTTATGGCCTAGCTATAAAGTGTCTTAGCCTCCACTATTCTTAAGTTTTGCAGGTTAATCTTCTATGCTCCAATAGGGTAGGCTGTGGTTACATTCTTGAATCTCAGTACATATCATGCAGTTCTGTATAAATCATACCAATATTTACAAATGACATAGAATTATTTACAAAGTTCCAGATAGCTGGGCTGGCAGCATGACATCCCCCCCCAAAAAAAACTCAAGCTAGTTTTCAAGTGACCCTTGAGGAACATTACTTGAGAGGGTTGAACCTATCTGGGAACACCTTACCCTGTTCCCTGTCTTGAGAGCCCATCTGCATTTAAATTGCTAACCCCACTGCAGTGCTGCACTGTTATATCATATGCTTGCAACCCTAGGCTCCACCTTAGTAACTTGGCGTTTTGCTGGCTGGCTCAATGTAGCCAAGTTGAGGGACTGTGGTCTGTAACTACAGTGAATTTCCTTCCATACAGATAAGTCTGAAGTTTCTGCAGTGACCACACTATGGCTAGGCATTCCTTTTCTACAGCTGCATAGCATTCATCCCTGGGTCAGAGCCTACAACTGAGATATACCACTGGGTGGTCTTATCCCTCTGAGGAAATCTGGCTAATTACAGCCCCCACACCATGGTTTAAAGCATCCACCTACACAGCAAATTATTTGCTATAATCTGGACTGGCTAACACAGAGGATCCTCCCAAACCTCTTTTAAGCTTCTGGAATACCTGTTCACATGTTGGGGTCCACAGTATATTATCTGGCTTGTTTGTCCTTGTCATGTCTATGAAGGGAGCCACTATGGTATTATAATTGAGGACAAACATTCTGTAGTACCCTGCTGTCCCTAAGAATGCCTTCACCTACTTTTTGGTAACAGGGCAGGCCATGCCGGAATGGCTTCCACTTTGGCAGGTTCTGGCCTGATCTTACCACTCCCCACTCTATGTCCTAGGAAGGAGACTTTTGCCATACCCACCTGACATTTGCTGTGTTTAATGGTCAACCATACCCTCTGTAGTCTGCACAGCACCACCATGACATGCTGAAGGTACTCCAGCCAGGAATGGCTGTAGATGGCAATATCATTCCAGGTAAGCAAGGGGAAAATCTCCTGCTCCTGCTAGGATATGATCTACCAGCCTCTTCAAAGTTGCTGGGGCATTTTTCATCCCAAAGGGCATCTTCATGAACTCATGCAAGCCAAGCAGTCACAAATGCTAATTTCTTTCTAGCACTGGAAGTCAAGGACACCTGCCAGAAACTCTTGGTAAGATCAATGGTGGCAAGATACTTAGCCCCACTCAGCTGCTCTAGGACTTCATCTGTCCATGGCATGAGGTAAGCATCTGACTCTGTCTGACTATTTAATTTCATGTAGTCCACACATAACCTGATGCTGACATCCTTCTTCAGTACTAGCACCACTGGGGAGGCCCAGGGAATGCTGGACTCCTGAATTACCCCTAGTTCCAACATTTTCTGTATCTTCTCCCTCAGAGTCTGTTTGACTCCCTCAGGCACCCTATAAGGGGCCTGCTTAATAGGCCTTTGGGGTCCTGTATCCACATGGTTCTGCACCAGGTGGGTGCACCCTGGTGTCTGAGTGAACATGTCCCAAAACTCTTGTAACACTGCTTGGATTTCTCGAACCTGGGAATGGAGTAACTGTTGAGACATTCTACCCCTTCCACTGAAGTGTCAGTTTGAGTCTCACTGAGGAGATCCGTCACCAATCCCCTTCAGACTCCTCCTGCCATCCACTGCAAATACTCAGCACGAGCGCTTCCCTATCATGGTAAGGTTTCTTCATGTTAACATAGTACAACTTATGCCCCTTCTACTTGCCTAGCAGTTCTACCATGTAGTTCACATTACTGACTTTTCTTACCACTTTGTAGGGTCCCTTCCAAGATGCCTGCAGCTTGTTGTTTCTGACAGGAATGAAAACCATTACCTCTTGCCCTACAGCATACTCTCTAGCTTGAGCATTCCTGTCAACCCAGACCTTTTTCTACTGTTGGGCTTATGCCAAGTTCTCCTGGGCCAAGCCTATGAGTTCCCTGAGACTTGTCCTAAATTTTAGGACATATGCCACAACAGTCTCCTTGTGAGATTCACACTCACCCTTCCACTCATCTTGAATTAAATCTAGAGATCCCCTCACCTTATGACCACACAACAACTCAAAGGGTGAAAAGCCTGTGGATTCCTGGGGCACCTCTCTGTAAGCAAACAACAGATGGGGCAAATATTTGTCCCACTGCCTCTTAAACTAGTATGCAAATGCTTGTAACATTGTCTTGACTGTAGAGTTTAACCTCTCAACAAGAGCAGTGGCCTGGGGATGGTAGACAGTGATCATTAGGTGCTTCACCCCACAGTGCTTCCACAGATAAGCCAGCAGGTCTGATGTGAAATTGGAACCTCTGTCATTCAGTATATCTTTCGGGAAACCTACCCTGCTGAAAATCTCTAACAGAGCAGTTTCCACCTTTTCTGCCTCAATGGAGGACAGAACCACTGCTTTAGGGTATCTGGTCACATAATCTACTACCACTAGGATACACGTTTTCCCTGTGGAACTTGTGGTACTCAGAAGCCCCAGGATATCTATAGCCACCCTCTGAAATGGCTCCCCAATCACAGGCAAAGGCATGAAAGGAGCTTTCACCTCATCTCCTGCCTTAAATACCTTTAGGCACTGGTCACAGGTCCAGCAGTACCCTGTTACATCACTGGAAATCCCAGGCTAATAAATGTTCTGCATAATATGTCTCTGTACGTTTTATGCCCAAATGACATGCAAAGGGAATATCATGGGCTATGGCTAGAAATGCCAGAGGGTAGCCTCTGGGCATTACCAACTGCTGTATTCTCTTACCCTCTAGCCCTCCCTCAGGAGTCCACTCTCAATAAAGTAACCTTTTGTCCCAGTATACAGATTCCCCCTCCCCTTGAGAACTAGGTGCCTCACTAGCTATGTCTTTCAGGCCTTTTAATGTAGAGTCTGAGAGATGAGCCTGTCTCAACTGTCTCTTTTACCCTTTCCCAACTCTCCTTCCACAGGAAGTCTGGTACCCACTGAGAGTGGTGCCTCACTGACAGCCTGGGTACTACTTCTCACCTCTGCCCTTGCAGCCACTCTGTCCAAGGGAACATCAATACCCACAAGCAGCTGTGACTCACCTTCAGTCTCACTGCTACAGGGTAGCTCCCTCCTTTAAGTAACCACCTCACCAGTCCAGGCTGCAACTGTGCAGTCTGTCTGGGTCTTACCCAGGCTACTAGACCCAAATGCTTGTCTCCAAGCCTGACTGCAAGTAACTACATGCGCACACGGTACTGCATAATCAAAATCATTCCCTATCAGGACATTTGCAGGGATATCCTCAAACACACCTACTTGCTGGCTTCCTTTTCCACCCTTCCAGTCAATGTGAACCCTAGGCAAAGGTATGTGGAATGGAGTCCATCCTAAAGCTCTGACTGGAGTGGACTGCTCAAGCAAGTAGTGCTCCTCTCTAACCATTGCAGGCTTCACAATGGTTAGGTCAGAGGCTGTGTGTCTCTTAGCAGTGTCCTCCTTCCCATCCACTAAGATAGGATATAATCTCTTTTGGTAGTTTGGAACACTTGTCTTGAGACAACTTACTGCTGGCATTTTGTCATTCCCACTTACTGGCTCTCCTACCTTTCATTCTCCAGCTTGCCTCTGTGGACATCTATATGCTACATGGCCTCATATGTTGCATTTAAAACATTTGAACCTTGGTCCTGGACATGTAACTAGACTAGTGGCTTCCCCTGCAACTGGCAGACTCTTTTGGGGCAGTCTGGGCTGCCCACCATGGGTTCCCTTAGACCAATGAGCAGCACTCGGTGTCCCTTTCCTGTGCAGTGATGCCCTGCTTGCTAGGTAGAGGTTTTCCTTCTTCCCAAACTCATCTGCAGTATTGCATTGTCTATCAGCTAACCAGATTCTCAAGTCCTCAGGCAAAGTGCTAAGGGCTTGTTCCCTTACCAAAAGGTCAGCCAGCTCTTCAAAGTGGTGACCTGACATCCTCTCATCCACCTATGAAAATAAGTGCTTAGTTCAGCAATATATTCACACACACTTTCATCTGCCTTGCGTCTATGCTCACAAACATTTTCAATAAGCTTCAGGTGTTAAAACATTCTAACAAACACATTTTGAGTGTATTATAATTTAACCAATCAGTATCAGACAGTTTAGAAATTGCAGTTACAGCTTTACCATGGAGTAAGGATGTCAGGAACCATACCCAGAGCCCTTGGTCAGCATAATATTGTTTACATACCCTCGCAAACATACGACTGAAGCTATCAAAATTATCTTCCTCTGTAAATTATGGAAGAAATTTACTGACCTTTGTTCCTTCTGGGTTTCAGTTACTGCCTTACCCATTACCTCCATGAATCTGACGAAGAGTCAGCATATCCTTTTCATGTTGCTTCTGCCTCTCATTCTCCTCAGCTTACAGGCATCACAGTTTCTCAATTTCCTCAGCCTTCAGATGTCACAGTTTCTCATTTTCCTCAGCCTCTAAATGTCTCAGTCTCTCTGCTATTTCCAAATGCTTGTCCTCCTGCTCAAGTCTCTTTAAATCCAGAGAGATTTTTAAGTCCTCTGTGAAAAGTTTGAACTGTCCATTTTCTGAGAGTTGTACATCTCCAAGGCCAGCCTGGTTGTCCTCCTGATCACTGATCTGCAATGCAGCTGTGTCCAAAGCTGCAATGATTTCTGCCTCAGTCAGGTTGTCATGCACCAGCCCTTAAGCCTGGCACATCTCAGCCATCTGTTCTTTGTTAGCTTGCCATACTCCTCCGATGACATGACTACCTGCTCTCCCTGACTATCTAAACTAACAAACAAATAAATAAATAAATAATACAATTGTGATATGAAACCTTGAATGTTTACTGTGTGGCTGATTGAGAGCACAAATACATTCAGTGACAACTGTACACAGGCTACAGCGATTCACTATCCACACCACTATAAGCCAATTAATATGTGATATGGCTATCTCACTACTGTCAACCAATTAATATGTTATGTGGATGTCCCATCACTGCCAACCAATTAATATGTGGCACCCCTGCACTGGCCTGGTAATCAAGGAGCCTCAATCCTCACCACTGGCAACAGCTAGAGGATGTACACATTGGGAGAATGACAAGTACACACACAATAAAATACAGTTTCCTTTAAGATCACACAGAGACCACAGTCAGTCTGGGTCTGGTTTCTCGCTCTTTCTCCAGATCCCAAATAAGACTCCCCACTGGCAAAGTTATAGAGCTGAGCCCTTAGCCAGCATTCCAAGCCAAGTCCTCCCATCATTTTCTCTGTCCAACCAGTGCTTTGTGTCCCTGCCCAAGTAGCTGACACACACACACACGCACACACACACACACACACACACACACACACACACACACACACACACACACACACACACACACACACACACACACACACACACATTTTGAGATTTGATTTATACACAAACACACACCTGGGAAAGACTGGCACATGTTTACTAGCTATGTCCCTTTCTGGCCAGACTATAAGGTAGTTATCACTGCCACCAGTGCCCTTATCTGCTTCTTTAAGGCCTTTACCAAAGGGTGTCCAGTCCTACTGCATAATGCTACTAATAATCCAAATGGTAGTTTTGACCCAGCGCCAGGCAATTAAGAGTGCCCTGCACAGTGTCAACAAATACAAATGCAAGTACTCTAATAGCTTAAATATGTCTTACAAATATAAACCACAAATTTGGGTTTAAATATATTTAATAATAAATGAAAGAACATGACACTACTCAAAAAACAAACACAGTTACTTTAGAGTTCAAAATCACAGGAAATATTTTAAAGCAACATTGCAGGACAGTCTCAATTAAATACAGAAAACATCTAAACTAATATTTACTATATTGCTAACTGTATCTAAAATAAATCACTGTACCCTAATTACTTACTATTAGCAAGGCAGGTGCAGATGGTGATGATGAGTGGATGTTCTTGCTAGGTCCAAGACAAAATACAAAATGCCCAGTCTCTCTCTAAGAGAGTTCTTAAATCAATATCACATTTTACTGCTGGGTTAGCGTGGATAACATCATTCTTTGCCACCTGACTTCAGTTCCCAGGCTAAACAAAAACTTAACAGAAGTTAACATCTCTGTGTGAGAAATACATATCTCTCAGATCTTTGCAGATAGCAGAAGTCATAAAACAATAAAACACTTTACATTTGAAACCTAGTAATCACTTTTCCTTCAAGACAATCCAAAAACTTCTAGCTCAAGACATTGTGTCTGCTTCTGCACTGAAACTGAGAGATAATATCTCTTGTTTATGGCCCAGCTATAAAGTAACTTAACATCAACTATTCTTAAGTTTTGCAGGTTAATCTTCTATGTTCCAGCAGGGTATGCTGTGGTTACATTCTTGAAATTCAGTACATAACATACAGTTCTGTATAAATCATATCAATATTCACAAATGACATAGAATTATTTACAAAATTCCATATAGCTGGGCTGACAGCATGACAGGTGCCTGGGAGCTGGTCATTGATTCTAGGTTTGCCAAGACTTCTCTGTGGCTGTGAGTGGTAATTCTGTTGCAGGCCCTCCACTGGTGGCAGCACGATCTCTGGCCACAGCAGCTGCCCTTTGATGTGCGGCATTGAGCATATCTGTGACCCTGTGCCAGACCTGCTCATAAGTCTTGTCCTGATGTCCACTTTGATTAACTGCCCTGACAAGGTCACCCCACAATGCTGCACACTGATCACGATTTTGTTAACCCCTTGACAGCAGAATGTGATGATGCAGTCTGAGGCCATGCAGAATAACATCATTCTCAGTAGCTGTGAATGGGGATGCCTCCTGTGATACATTGTTCCTGAAAGGCAACAAGAGGGGGACACATTACAGGACCAGATACATGGACATCCATTATGTACAGACCCTGCACAACCAATATGGCCTGCACTATCCACTGCTCCCTCACACGTCATACCTCACAGTGTATCAAACACACTACATGTGTGGCTATCAATAGGATAGTAGCAATATTGGGTATGCCCCTGTGTGCCATGACAGATTATGCTTTATATCTCTACACCCATCACTACAGTCTACTGTGGTGTGTCACCTACAGGCAAGCTCCTAGTAATATGTCATACAGCCAGTGTCAGACAAATAGCTGTGTGATATTACAACTATATGAGGACGGTCCAGCAACAGCACTGCGCCACAATGACAGACAACAATGCAAGCCTGCGGTAGTATATGTTCCCTGTAGGCATACCATCTCCTCACTACACAGATGCTTGTGGACTGTGAATGTGTGCCTCATGAATGTGGTCCTTTTGGCAGAAACATGTGGATGTCTGAGAAATGGTTGGCCATTCATTGATGGTTGTTGATGGACAGTAGGGGATCTGGATGTCACATGCCAGACCCCTCAGAAAACACATATGCTACAGTAATACCTGTAAGTGTATTCATACTTTTACATTGTATGGCCAATATGTATCCCCTTTCACTGAGGTTGGACCTGTGTCCCCCATTGCTTATGGCTATGACCGAATTTCTGCTGTAGGGTATTGACAGGAATGCTATCCATAGCTTTCAATGAAAGAGGGATGAATGTCTACAAAATGGTGACATTACCAGGGTACATCAGAGACAGTCAGGGACACCTGTAGAATGCCAGCACTATTTATGTGTGGCATTGACAGAGTGAGAGGTTGTGAATGACAGTACATCATTTGATGTAACAGGAGTGTACACCCTTATGTAGTGTCACTATGTCTGACATAGATTCCACCTGCTTTTCTACAACAGCTGACTGTTGTAGGAGGGAGTAACAGGGGCAGAGCTCAGATGTGACTCAAAGCAAGGACAGTTAGGAGGCTTGCCTGTAGCTGTTAGACAGCAGAGTATCACCAACATGTCAATAGCATAGATGTATGACAGTCATACTGTTGTAATCCATATTCCCCATACCACCATCCTACCATCTGCATTCCATTACATGGGTACATCTATTACATACATTGTAAGACTGCAGTTCTCCTTTTTGAAGTGTTCCTCAGAAAATAGCTTGCAAAACCATTGTCTGTTTGAACAAAACAAAATACAGACCTATTCTTCATAGGCAGTTGATTGCTTTTTGTAAGTAGCTCTCACTAACAGGTAATTGCCTGTGCACCAATCTGTGCCTCAAACTTGCTAATTGCTTCCAAAACAGCTGGGTTGCACTTTCATTAGCCAATGACATGGCACCACAGTGCAATATTTAAGGTGTTTATGTAGGCATATGCCATGGCTCCTTTCTTAGACTTTGAGATGGAAATTACTGAGGTGTGGAGATTACAGCATCACAGAGGGACGGTACAAATACTGTCCACTGTTGAGATTTCTGAGGTATGTCCACAGTTTTGCATGATATATTTAGCCATTGTCTCATGACATTGTGATTATCTGGAAGTTCATTTGTATTGAGGTCAGTAAGGAGAGGGAGACATCTGAATGTGAGAAGTCATACCCATCAGAATATGCATGCTGCTGCAGTAGCTGCTATCAGCTCACTAGCTTTGTAGTGGAAAACTGTGAAAAATGTCCCTGTCGCTGGACCTTTGCCTCCCCCCCTTTATGTATGGTTGTGTCTGGATCCCTTGTTCTAGGGGTTATGAGGTATGGTGGGTCTGTTGCAGCTAGCTTAACATACAGCTGTGTATGCTCCATGCTGCAGCTGCTGCTGTAGCCTAGGATACATGGGGGGTGACCTCTTTGGTGGACAGGAAGCTGTATGTGTAACTGAGGCAGCAGTGTCATCTGTGTCATCACAGCAGAACCAGGGTAAGGGTACCCTTTACAGTCCAATTGAGGCATGTGCATAAGGTACATCTGTTATGTAACAGTGCCAATCACTGAGTAGTAGGCAGCATATAGTTTGGCTATGGAAATATGTGCAGTGTGTCCCTACCTACAGGCCTTTGACTTGTAAATATGGATAGCAGTTAATGCAGTAGCAGCAACCTGTGTGAGTTAAATTGCGTGACTCAGTCATTACTTGCTGTATTCACAAGAATGTAATTGATGTGCAACATACCAGACAAAAACTCAGGACTGCAGGTGGAGAAATTTACCACATGCATGGCATTTCACACACTGAGCTACTGAGTCACTGATTAAACTGTTGTATTTGGAAGATATATGTACATACACACAGTCTGTTACACACTTCTGCATCCATCATTATATTCATGGCTTTCAAAGGCAGTTGTTGGGCAGCAGGGTCCCAGTTGTGCACATGTACTTTGCAATTGCTGCCTTAGCATGCATGTTTAAAGATGTTGCTGATAAAAGGGAAAATTACCTGCTGTCATACCTCTCAACCTCTTAGAGCAAGAAACCTGGACAAAGCCATAAATAAAAGTGGGACAAAGACCCAAAAAATAGGGACAATGTTTACATATTGCTTTTACAAACATAGAATGTTGATAGAGTAACAGATGTTGCATTAGCATGTGTTTTCTGAAGGGTTTGAAGTGTGAAACTCAAATGTCTGTCATGATCTTCTAATCTCAATCTTTAATGACTTGCCAGTACTTTGCCAGAAAAATACAATATTATGAAAACCAGGCCAAAAATAGGGGGCAAAACTTTGGACATTCTGCAACAATTTGTACAGTTGACAGGCATGCATGCTATCCCAGGCCTGACGTATATACATTATTATTTATTTGGCTGTTTACTGGTGTATTTTTGCAACACAGTTCCAGGTGCACTCATTTTCCCCAGTATATGTACTTGCAGTCTGTCAGTAGCAACCAGTACATTTTGCTGGCAATGCCTGTTTTAATTCACAGCTGAGTGGTCTAGTGAGCTAATGCAATGTGCTGTAGTTGATAGGGGCCTGGGTTTGAGATGTGACAGGGGTGATTATTTTGCTGATCTAACAGTGTGAGAAACATATAAGACCATTAAGGCACTTTTAAGCACTAAGTGGGTTTTCACGATGCACCTCTTAGCTCCACATAATCCCACGCTAACAAATATTAAGTAAAGAAAAAGGGGGTGATAGGACAGCGGTGAAATGGGGGCAAGCAGGGGGAAAATATACTGAAAGGCAGGTAGGGTTGTACAGAAAGGGTGTAGGAAAGGACCATAGTTTTCCATTTCTTGTACAGCAATGGCTCTGCAGATTTTACAGCATTTGGAATTTGGAGCCTCAAACCCCACAGAGAGGAATGAGGGCAACATAAATTTGTTCATTAATTAATGTAATAAGTAGTTGTGTCCAGTGGACACATGTGCAAAATGGAGATCTATGTATGAGGATATTATTTTTGTGGGACAGGTGCACACTTTCTTTTTATTAAGGAGACAGTGGAATGTTGGGTAATGGATGTAAGTATGTGTGGGGAGGTAAGTTGGGTAGGAGAGGTTGCTTTTGCAGACAGACAAGACAGGTGACAGGGGCAGTGGTGACACATGAGGAGGGTAAACACCTTGGATGGGGAGGGTGTTCTGGAATCTGAAGTGCATGTGCCTCCAGACAGCAGCAATGTGACTGAGATCCCCACACATGGGCAGTTGGCATGTCTCCTTCACTGCCCCGAAGGTGGCTGTGCTGGTGTCCAGGCACCAGGGTCACCAGGCCCCACCAGGTTGTCCAGTCTGCCCTCAATCCAGCACAGGTGCTGTTCCTATCTCCTGTGAACAATCCTGTGCACCATAGCCAATAGTTAATCCTGAGTAACAATCCCCCCTCTGCCCCTGCTCTTGGGGGAGACAGGCCCCATCTCCTGAGTCAGTTCCATGTGAAGATGGCGCAGGGACAGTGGAGGGTGCTGTACCAGCTTGGGTCCCAGACATACTGGGACCTGGTACCATAGCCAGCTGAGGTAGAGTAGGTGGATCACCAGGAACTGGCTTACCCTGACGTGCTGTGGTTATGCAGGTAAACCAATGCTTATAGGTGAGTTATGGAAAAAAAAAACATTGTTAGTGATAACAGCATGCCAGTAAATTGCAAATAACCCCATGACAGTTCAATGTATTTATATGAAACACAGTAACATATAACAGAACAGCCGGTATTATAACATCATGCCAGCAACAGTTGCAGTATAAGGCTAACATAATAGGTAATCCAACAAGGTATGTTAATATGCAATCACAGTAATACATAAAATGAATAAAACACATACCCCAAAATAAAGTTTATGGAACAACATATGTTAATAGTAAACCATAAACAATATATATAACGATAATAAATTTATGAAAATAAGGGGTGGGGAGGGAGAGAGAGAGAGAGAGAGAAAGGGAGAGAGAGAGATACAGTCCTTTAATACCATCATGGGTGATATAGTTGACAACAGTAATGTTATCTACTCTACAGGTCTGTCCTTTTGTTTATGTGTAAATGTGCCCTATAGCTGCTAGAACATGGACATACCTTTCAAGCTATCCACATGGGACACTATGGGCCAAGCAATAACATCTGCAGGTGCACAGCTACAAAGAAGACTTGCATATCAGGTGGACCTATATAACTACCATGGTGTACTGTGGAATGATGTACTGTTACTTTGCTATTGACATATAACCATGTCGATGATACATCTGTGACAGCAGGATTGTGCAACAGTAATCACATTCCTTGACAATGTAACACTTGAGAGACATCCATGTATACAGTAAAGAGAGTACACAACTGTCTTGACCTGCTAGGCAGGCATGGGGATAAAAACTAATAGCAGTGCCTGCAGGGGACATACACATCACATGTATTCAAACATTCCAAGACTCAGCAGGCAAACAGCCACACCAAGAGTACAAAGTTTTTATTGATTTCTGTTTATCTATTATATTATATTATTATTTCATGTATTAATAGCACATTGGTGGTAATGAGTTCAACAGTATGTGACATCTGAACAAACTATTATTTACACAATAGTATGAGCTATCTCACCCATTTACCTGCAGTTCCTGTGGAGAGAATGATATCTGTAATCAATACATGACTGATACCGTAATATTGCTGGCAGGCATGGGGATAGAACCCAATAGCAGAGCCTGCAGGAGACATGTGCATCATATGAAGTAATTGACTGCAGCAAACTTTCCGCAATACATCAGGCATAGAGACATACCAAGAGTGCACATTTTATTTCTTTTATGTTCTTCTTCTTCTTTCAGCTTTTCCCGGTTAGGGGTCACCACAGCAGATCACCTGTCTACTCATGATTGGCAGTGGAGTTTTACGGTGTTGAGTTGCCAGGCTGGCGCCCAACCTTCCACAGAAGCCACACACTTGCACACACTCATGCCTAGGGCCAATTTAGAGCGTCCAATCCACCTACAGCATGTCTTTGTGATGTAGGAGGAAACCGGAGCACCCAGAGGAAACTCATGCGACCACAGGGAGGACATGTAGATTACACACAGAAGGCACCTCAGCCGAGGATTGAACCAGCCTGTGATGGCTTAGTGGTTAAGTGCTGTGACTATAGTGTACAGGGTCTTGGGTTCAAGACCTGCAAGGGCTGTTTATTCTGTTGCTATGTCAAACCCAGAGCTGTTTGAAATGCTACACTTAAAGAAATCCTACTCTCTCCAAACCACATGCTCCAGGGACCAAAACCTTGTCGACACAATAAACAGTACATGCTGGAGGGATTGATTCATGTGACATCTGAACAAACTATTATTTACACAATAATATGAGCAATCTCACCCATTTACCTGCAGTTCCTGTGGAGAGAATGATATCTGTAATCAATACATGACTGATACCATAATATTGCTGGCAGGCATGGTGATAGAACCCAATAGCAGTGCCAGCAGGGGACATGTGCATCACATGTAGTAATTGACTGCAGCAACTTTTATAGGTTCATAGGTTCATAGGTAGGTACTAGGCTAGTGGCCCAAGGGCCTACGTAAGCCTAGCCAGCAATGTACCATAGCTTACACCACCCAAGAAAGTTATTTTCCTGTGCCACTGTCCAGCAGAGACACAGAAGTGTTCCCCGGGGTGTATTTTCTATTTCCCATCCACTCATCAAGATTTTTCTTGAAGAGTGCTAATGAAGTACTTTGCTTGACATAGATGGGTAGCTTGTTCCAGAGTATAGGAAGTTTCTGAGACAGGAATCTATCCCTCCAAGGTGTCCTGTTTATTGTGGTAACAATGTTTAGGTCCCTAGAGCATGTAGTTTGGAGGGATTGGGATTTCTTTAGGTGTAGCATGTCAAACAGCTCTGGGTTTGACATAGCTTTATATGTTAGGCAGAGATCACCTCAGATTAATCAACATACTATGGAGTAAAGCTGGAGTTTTTTTGAGGCGGTCAGTGTAGGGCATTTGTTTGAGGCCAGTAATCCTCTGTGAGGTACTTTTGTGGCCTTTCCAGCTGGTGCAGATGTCTTGTGAGGTACATTCCAAAAGGGTCGTTATACTCTATAATGGGTCTAATGAGTGATGAGTAGAGGGGAACAATGACCTCTTTTTTCCTGGATGAGAACCCTTTTATGATGATTTCTTTAATTTTTAATTTTGAATTCTTTAATTTTTTTATGATGATATTTTTCAACAACACACCAGGCATAGAGCCATACCAAAAGTACACATTTTATTTATTTTATGTTCTTCTTCTTCTTCTTTCAGCTTTTCCTGATTAGGGGTCACCATAGCAGATCACCTGTTGACTCATGATTGGCAGTGGAGTTTTACGGTGTCGAGTTACCAGGCCGGCACCCAACCTTCCACAGAAGCCACACACTCAGACACACTCATGCCTAGGGCCAATTTAGAGTGTCCAATCCACCTACAGCATGTCTTTGGGATGTAGGAGGAAACCGGAGCACCCAGAGGATACCCATGTGACACAGAGAGGACATGCAGACTACGCACAGAAGGCATGTCAACTGAAGATTGAACCAGCCTGTAATGGCTTAGTGGTTAAGTGCTGTGATTATAGTGTACAGGGTCTTGGGTTCAAGACCTGCAAGGGCTGTTTATTCTGTTGCTATGTCAAACCCAGAGCTGATTGAAATGCTACACTTAAAGAAATCCCAATCTCTCCATACCACATGCTCCAGGGACCTAAACCTTGTCACCACTATAAACAGTACATGCTTGAGGGATCGATTCCTGTCCCAGAAACTTCCCATACACTGGAATAAACTACCCATTCATGTCAAGCAAAACTTCTCATTGGCCCTATTTAAGAAAAACCTTGACGACTGGATGGGAAATAGAAAATTCATCCTGGGGATCACTTCTGCCACACTGCTTGACAGGGGCACAGGAAAATTATTTTCTTGGGTGGTAAAAGCCAGGGAACCTTTTTGGCTAGGCTTATATAGGCCCCAAGGCCCGATAGCCTACTACCTACCTATGAACCAGAGAAACTCTTGTTGTGATGTGGTAATGCTAACCGCTGCACCACCGTGGCCACCCCATTTTATTTCTTTTATGTTAATATATTTTATTATTATTGCTCATATTTTCTTTATATTATGCATTAATAGCACATTTGTGGTAATGATTTTAACAGTCTGTGAAATCTGAATAAACAATTATTTACACATAATATAAGCTATCTCACTCATGTACCAGTAGTCCCCTGTGAAGAGAATATTTGTCATCATAACATATCTGAATCAGTAATATTTTTAGTACATAACACTGGATTTGAACCCTGGTCTGTCTATGTAAAAATATACTTCATACACAACATTTAACAAACTGAGCTACTGAGTCACTGCTGAAATGTGAGTGACTGACTGATATTTACTTAGAGCTCACCTGGAAACAATATATGACCTGGTAGTACTACTACAGTGTTATAGTACACTGCAGTGACAGTTGAACACACATGCATGTAATGCAATCATGGCAGAGATACTAGGTTAACTATACATTATTAAATAAAATTCAGATGTATGTACACACTATATATTGTTACTGGGTTAAAATATCAGCTCTAGTTCCACACGTATTGCACAACAGTTTATTACGGATACCTTCATGCAGTTACTGGAATAGTTTTGAGTTTTTCTTGCATAACAGTTGGCATTATGCAGCTGTTATTCGACAGTTATTGCACTACAAATGTTTTGTACATCAGTGGTTCATGCTCTACTCTTTTTCTGTCTTATTTGACTATAGATAGAATGATACAGCTGTACTCACCACACTCATGTCACAACCTGGCCAGGCACCCTGTGTGCACCTTGATATTGGGAGCTCTCACCTCTGCAGCTGTTGGGAGAGAAGCACACCATTAGGCATATCAGATTAGCAGACATTCAAAATTAAATATTGGTGAAACACAGGTAACATACATACTTATCACATGTGGAACATTGCCCACCTGAAATTCTTGGACCCACATGCCCAAGATAGACCCATTCCTTCTTTTCAGGTCATCACAGTGGTGATGACACTGCTCACCTGTGTGGGGAATACCAGTTGCATTGGTGAGGTTCCTTGCAGGCAGGTCCTAGGCTTCTACTTTGTACTCTGAGCCCTGACAACCTCCCTTTATGAGCTGGTCTTCATGGTTTTTCAAGACCAACCAAAAAAGAAACTGGAAAGACTGCAACAGATTTTATTCCGGTACCTCGGAAGGCATTCAGCCGAGGTACCAGAATAAAATCTGTTGCAGTCTTTCCAGTTTCTTTTTTGGTTGGTCTTGATTCTGCTGTTCGATGTTTTTTTTCATTCTTCATGGTTTTTCATTAGGAGTCTGACCATGACCCTGGACTCCTCAATGCCCTACCACTGTGCCTAAAAGCATGAACCTCTCCAACATCTACCATTGTATCCTTCAGAGACAGAGCTCCAAAGAATGATGGTGCATTCCCACCTATTGGGCTTGATATAGCCCTTTTTCTCACTCTTACTCACCATTGGACAATATTTAAAAATGCAGCACATTGCTTAGCAGTGTGCAAACCAGCTCAACTGAGCAGTGCTAAAACTCGCAATGCTTAGCAAGGCTTAAAAGTGTTCAAACCAGTTAAGCACAGCCGGGCAGTGCCAAGCACTATATAGTGGTGCTCAAAGAGAGATTGTTTAAGCAGTGCTTACCATGGCTTAGTAAGGCATAGCAGAGCTTAGCTGAGTGCAGCACGTCATGATTTTAAAATAATTGGCATAATTTATCTTGTTAAAATAATTGCTTAATTTACCTTCCATGTGTTTAAACCCTGCACCTACTTCACAGGAGACTGTAACTCTGTCCACTCAGCTATGTGGATATGTAGTATACTGCTATAATTTTACATATACCTCTCAGCTACATTTAAGCACTGCTGTGAATTGTGCTGCACCATGCAATCCCACTGAGCTTAAACTTGATCTTTGAATTCATAGTTAAATGCATCCGGTTTGTATTTTTAGATGTCTGGCAGGTGACAATTGCTGTGCAGCACTCTGTGCAGTGCAAACTTCAAAAAAAGGAATAGATATGTATACATTGATATACTGCACTTTGACAGTGCAGGGGGGTGTGCTACTCATCTACAAACACAGTTAGTAACACACTCCCTACACTGATTCAATAACCATGATCCATGGCTCTCCCTCAACAATGTGCCATCATTAATATGCATGGCCCGCTACTGAGGGGAAACCACATACATGGTCACAGTACCTTCCGTGTAGGCTATAAACTATGCCTACATGGAGTTTATTAAATCTGGAGGATAGTTTACTTTTTTTTAATACAGTCTCTTTCATACGCATTTAATATCATTCCATATTTGTTG